>NW_027446205.1:0-74005 GCF_038048845.1 Mixophyes fleayi | reverse complement strand
TTGATTCATGATTCAATTCATGATTCATGATTCGATTAATGATTCATGATTCAATTCATGATTCATGATTCATGATTCATGATTCAATTCATGATTCATGATTCGATTTATGATTCATGATTCATGATTCGATTCATGATGCATGATTCATGATTCTATTCATGATTCATGATTCGATTCATGAATCTTGATTCAATTCATGATTCATGATTCAATTCATGATTCATTTCAAGATTCATGATTCAAATTGATTCATTTCATGATTCATGATTCAATTCATGATTCATGATTCATGATTCATGATTCAATTCATGATTCATGATTTGATTAATGATTCAATTCATGATTCATGATTCAATTCATGATTCATGATTCAATTCATGTTTCATGATTTGATTCATGATTCATGATTCATGATTCAATTCATGATTCATGATTCATGATTAATGATTCGATTTATAATTCATGATTCATGATTCATGATCCATGATCCATGATTCAATTAATGATTCATGGTTCAATTCATGATTTGTGATTCATGATTCATGATTCAATTCATGATTCATGATTCAATTTATGATTCATGATTCAATTAATGATTCACGATTCATGATTCTATTCATGATTCATGATTCGATTCATGATTCATGATTCGATTCATGATTCATGATTCAATTCATGATTCATGATTCATGATTCATTTCATGATTCATGATTCAATTCATGATTCATGATTCATGATTCATGATTCATGATTCAATTCATGATTCATGATTCGATTCATGATTCAATTCATGATTCATGATTCAAATCATGATTCAATTCAAGATTCATGATTCAATTCATGATTCATGATTCAACTCATGATTCATGATTCAATTAATGATTTATGATTCAATTTATAATTCATGATTCAATTCATGATTCATGATTCATGATTCAATTCATGATTCTATTCATGATTCATTATTCAATTCATGATTAATGATTCAATTCATGATTTATGTTTCATAATTCAATTCATGATTCAATTCATGATTCTATTCATGATTCATGATTCAATTCATGCTTCATGATTACATTCATGATTCAATTAATGATTTGTGATTCATGATTCATGATTCAATTCATGATTCATGATTCAATTCATGATTCATGATTCAATTCATGAATCATGATTCGATTCATGATTCATGATTCGATTCATAATTCATGATTCATGATTCGATTCATGATTCATGATTCGATTCATGATTCATGATTCGATTCATGATTCATGATTTGATTCATGATTCATGATTCATGATTCAATTCATGATTCATTTCAAGATTCATGATTCAAATTGATTCATTTCATGATTCATGATTTAATTCATGATTCATGATTCATGATTCAATTCATGATTCTTTTCATGATTCATGATTCAATTCATGATTCATGATTCATGATTCAATTCATGATCCATGATTCGATTAATGATTCATGATTCAATTCATGATTTGTGATTCATGATTCATGATTTAATTCATGATTCATGATTCGATTTATGATTCATGATTCATGGTTCGGTTCATGATTCATGATTCAATATTTGATTCATGATTCATGATTCAATTCATGATTCATGATTCAATTCATGATTCATGATTCAATTCATGATTCATGATTCATGATTCATGATTCAATTCATGATTTATGATTCAATTCATGATTAATGATTCAATTCATGATTCAATTCATGATTCAATTCATGATACATTTCATGATTCATGATTCATGATTCAATTCATGATTCATGATTTAATTCATGATTCATGATTCAATTCATGATTCATGATTCAATTCATGAGTTATGATTCATGATACGATTCATGATTCATGATTCAATTCATGATTCATGATTTATGATTCAATTCATGATTCATGATTCATGATTCTTGATTCAATTCATGATTCATGATTCATGATTAGATTCATGATTCGATATTTGATTCATGATTCATGATTCAATTCATGATTCATGATTCAATTCATGATTCATGATTCAACTCATGATTCATGATTCATGATTCAATTCATGATTTATGATTCAATTCATGATTAATGTCTCAATTCATGATTTATGATTCATGATTCAATTCATGATTCAATTCATGATTCTATTCATGATCCATGATTCAATTCATGATTCATGATTCATGATTCATGATTCATGATTCAATTCATGATTCATGATTCGATTCATGATTCAATTAATGATTTGTGATTCATGATACGATTCATGATTCATGATTCAATTCATGATTCGATATTTGATTCATGATTCATGATTCATTTCATGATTCATGGTTCGATTCATGATTCATGATTCAATATTTGATTCATGATTCATGATTCAATTAATGATTTGTGATTCATGATACGATTCATGATTCATGATTCAATTCATGATTCGATATTTGATTCATGATTCATGATTCATTTCATGATTCATGGTTCAATTCATGATTTATGATTCAATATTTGATTCATGATTCATGATTCAATTCATGATTCATGATTCAATTCATGATTCATGATTCAACTCACGATTCATGATTCATGATTCAATTCATGATTTATGATTCAATTCATGATTAATGATTCAATTCATGATTTATGATTCATGATTCAATTCATGATTCTATTCATTATTCATTATTCAATTCATGATTCATGATTCAATTCATTATTCATGATTCGATTCATGATTCAATTAATGATTTGTGATTCATGATTCATGATTCATGATTCGATTCATAATTCATGATTCATGATTCGATTCATGATTCATGATTCGATTCAAGATTCATGATTTGATTCATGATTCAAGATTCATGATTCAATTCATGATTCATGATCCATGATTCAATTCATGATTCATGATTCATGATTCAATTCATGATTCATTTCAAGATTCAAGATTCAAATTATGATTCATTTCATGATTCATTTCATAATTCATGATTTAATTCATGATTCTAATCATGATTCATGATTCAATTCATGATTCATGATTAATGATTTGATGCATGATTAATGATTCAATTCATGATTCAATTCATGATTCATTTCATGATTCATGATTCATGATTCAATTCATGATTCATGATTCATGATTCATTTCATGATTCATGATTCAATTCATGATTCATGATTCATGATTCATGATTCATGATTCAATTCATGACCCATTAATCGAATAATGATTCATGATTCAATTCATGATTCGTGATTCATGATTCATGATTCAATTCATGATTCATGATTCGATTTATGATTCATGATTCATGATTCGATTCATGATTCATGATTTATGATTCTATTCCTGATTCATGATTCGATTCATGATTCACGATTCAATTCATGATTCAATTCATGATTTATGATTCATGATTCAATTCATGATTCAAGATTCATGATTGAATTCATGATTCATGATTCGATTCATGATTCAATTCATGATTCATGATTCAATTCATGTTTCATGATTTGATTCATGATTCATGATTAATGATTCGATTCATGATTCATGATTCAATTCATGATTCATTTCATGATTCATGATTCAATTCAGTATTCATAATTCAATTTATGGTTCATGATTTAATTCATGATTCATGATTCATGATTCAATTCATGATTCAATTCATCATTCATGATTCAATTCATGATTCATGATTCAATTCATGATTCAATTCATGATTCAATTCATGATTCAATTCATGATTCATTTCATGATTCATGATTCATCATTCAATTCATGATTCACTTCATGATTCATGATTTAATTCATGATCCATAGTTCATGATTCAATTCATGATCCATGATTCGATATTTGATTCATGATTCATGATTCAATTCATGATTGAATTCATGATTCATGATTCAACTCATGATTCATGATTCATGATACAATTCATGATTTATGATTCAATTCATGATTAATGATTCAATTCATGATTTATGATTCATAGTTCAATTCATGATTCAATTCATGATTCTATTCATGATTCATGATTCAATTCATGTTACATGATTCCATTCATGATTCAATTAATGATTTGTGATTCATGATTCAATTCATGATTCATGATTCAATTCATGATTCATGATTCAATTCATGAATCATGATTCGATTCATGATTCATGATTCATGATTCGATTCATAATTCATGATTCATGATTCGATTCATGATTCATGATTCATGATTTGATTCATGATTCATGATTCATGATTCAATTCATGATTCATTTCAAGATTCATGATTCAAATTGATTCATTTCATGATTCATGATTTAATTCATGATTCATGATTCATGATTCAATTCATGATTCTTTTCATGATTCATGATTCAATTCATGATTCATGATTCATGATTCAATTCAAGATCCATGATTCGATTAATGATTCACGATTCAATTCATGATTTGTGATTCATGATTCATGATTCAATTCATGATTCATGATTCGATTTATGATTCATGATTCATGGTTCGGTTCATGATTCATGATTCAATATTTGATTCATGATTCATGATTCAATTCATGATTCATGATTCAATTCATGATTCATGATTCAATTCATGATTCATGATTCAACTCATGATTCATGATTCATGATTCAATTCATGATTTATGATTCAATTCATGATTAATGATTCAATTCATGATTCAATTCATGATTCAATTCATGATACATTTCATGATTCATGATTCATCATTCAATTCATGATTCATGATTTAATTCATGATTCATGATTCAATTCATGATTCATGATTCAATTCATGAGTTATGATTCATGATACGATTCATGATTCATGATTCAATTCATGATTCATGATTTATGATTCAATTCATGATTCATGATTCTTGATTCAATTCATGATTTATGATTCATGATTAGATTCATGATTTGATATTTGATTCATGATTCATGATTCAATTCATGATTCATGATTCAATTCATGATTCATGATTCAACTCATGATTCATGATTCATGATTCAATTCATGATTTATGATTCAATTCATGATTAATGTCTCAATTCATGATTCAATTCATGATTCAATTCATGATTCTATTCATGATCCATGATTCAATTCATGATTCATGATTCATGATTCATGATTCAATTCATGATTCATGATTCGATTCATGATTTAATTAATGATTTGTGATTCATGATACGATTCATGATTCATGATTCAATTCATGATTCATGATTTATGATTCAATTCATGATTCGATATTTGATTCATGATTCATGATTCAATTCATGATTCATGGTTCGATTCATGATTCATGATTCAATATTTGATTCATGATTCATGATTCAATTCATGATTCATGATTCAATTCATGATTCATGATTCAACTCATGATTCATGATTCATGATTCAATTCATGATTTATGATTCAATTCATGATTAATGATTCAATTCATGATTTATGATTCATGATTCAATTCATGATTCTATTCATTATTCATTATTCAATTCATGATTCATGATTCAATTCATTATTCATGATTCGATTCATGATTCAATTAATGATTTGTGATTCATGATTCATGATTCGATTCATAATTCATGATTCATAATTCGATTCATGATTCATGATTCGATTCAAGATTCATGATTTGATTCATGATTCAAGATTCATGATTCAATCCATGATTCATGATTCATGATTCAATTCATGATTCATGATTCATGATTCAATTCATGATTCATTTCAAGATTCATGATTCAAATTATGATTCATTTCATGATTCATTTCATGATTCATGATTTAATTCATAAATCTAATCATGATTCATGATTCAATTCATGATTCATGATTAATGATTTGATGCATGATTAATGATTCAATTCATGATTCAATTCATGATTCATTTCATGATTCATGATTCATGATTCAATTCATGATTCTATTCATGATTCATGATTCAATTCATGATCCATGATTCGATTAATGATTCATGATTCAATTCATGATTTATGATTCATGATTCAATTCATGATTCATGATTCGATTAATGATTCATGATTCAATTCATGATTCATGATTCATGATTCATGATTCAATTCATGATTCATGATTCGATTTATGATTCATGATTCATGATTCGATTCATGATGCATGATTCATGATTCTATTCATGATTCATGATTCGATTCATGAATCTTGATTCAATTCATGATTCATGATTCAATTCATGATTCATTTCAAGATTCATGATTCAAATTGATTCATTTCATGATTCATGATTCAATTCATGATTCATGATTCATGATTCATGATTCAATTCATGATTCATGATTTGATTAATGATTCAATTCATGATTCATGATTCAATTCATGATTCATGATTCAATTCATGTTTCATGATTTGATTCATGATTCATGATTCATGATTCAATTCATGATTCATGATTCATGATTAATGATTCGATTTATAATTCATGATTCATGATTCATGATCCATGATCCATGATTCAATTAATGATTCATGGTTCAATTCATGATTTGTGATTCATGATTCATGATTCAATTCATGATTCATGATTCAATTTATGATTCATGATTCATGATTCAATTAATGATTCACGATTCATGATTCTATTCATGATTCATGATTCGATTCATGATTCATGATTCGATTCATGATTCATGATTCAATTCATGATTCATGATTCATGATTCATTTCATGATTCATGATTCAATTCATGATTCATGATTCATGATTCATGATTCATGATTCAATTCATGATTCATGATTCGATTCATGATTCAATTCATGATTCATGATTCAAATCATGATTCAATTCAAGATTCATGATTCAATTCATGATTCATGATTCAACTCATGATTCATGATTCAATTAATGATTTATGATTCAATTTATAATTCATGATTCAATTCATGATTCATGATTCATGATTCAATTCATGATTCTATTCATGATTCATTATTCAATTCATGATTAATGATTCAATTCATGATTTATGTTTCATAATTCAATTCATGATTCAATTCATGATTCTATTCATGATTCATGATTCAATTCATGCTTCATGATTACATTCATGATTCAATTAATGATTTGTGATTCATGATTCATGATTCAATTCATGATTCATGATTCAATTCATGATTCATGATTCAATTCATGAATCATGATTCGATTCATGATTCATGATTCGATTCATAATTCATGATTCATGATTCGATTCATGATTCATGATTCGATTCATGATTCATGATTCGATTCATGATTCATGATTTGATTCATGATTCATGATTCATGATTCAATTCATGATTCATTTCAAGATTCATGATTCAAATTGATTCATTTCATGATTCATGATTTAATTCATGATTCATGATTCATGATTCAATTCATGATTCTTTTCATGATTCATGATTCAATTCATGATTCATGATTCATGATTCAATTCATGATCCATGATTCGATTAATGATTCATGATTCAATTCATGATTTGTGATTCATGATTCATGATTTAATTCATGATTCATGATTCGATTTATGATTCATGATTCATGGTTCGGTTCATGATTCATGATTCAATATTTGATTCATGATTCATGATTCAATTCATGATTCATGATTCAATTCATGATTCATGATTCAATTCATGATTCATGATTCATGATTCATGATTCAATTCATGATTTATGATTCAATTCATGATTAATGATTCAATTCATGATTCAATTCATGATTCAATTCATGATACATTTCATGATTCATGATTCATGATTCAATTCATGATTCATGATTTAATTCATGATTCATGATTCAATTCATGATTCATGATTCAATTCATGAGTTATGATTCATGATACGATTCATGATTCATGATTCAATTCATGATTCATGATTTATGATTCAATTCATGATTCATGATTCATGATTCTTGATTCAATTCATGATTCATGATTCATGATTAGATTCATGATTCGATATTTGATTCATGATTCATGATTCAATTCATGATTCATGATTCAATTCATGATTCATGATTCAACTCATGATTCATGATTCATGATTCAATTCATGATTTATGATTCAATTCATGATTAATGTCTCAATTCATGATTTATGATTCATGATTCAATTCATGATTCAATTCATGATTCTATTCATGATCCATGATTCAATTCATGATTCATGATTCATGATTCATGATTCATGATTCAATTCATGATTCATGATTCGATTCATGATTCAATTAATGATTTGTGATTCATGATACGATTCATGATTCATGATTCAATTCATGATTCGATATTTGATTCATGATTCATGATTCATTTCATGATTCATGGTTCGATTCATGATTCATGATTCAATATTTGATTCATGATTCATGATTCAATTAATGATTTGTGATTCATGATACGATTCATGATTCATGATTCAATTCATGATTCGATATTTGATTCATGATTCATGATTCATTTCATGATTCATGGTTCGATTCATGATTTATGATTCAATATTTGATTCATGATTCATGATTCAATTCATGATTCATGATTCAATTCATGATTCATGATTCAACTCACGATTCATGATTCATGATTCAATTCATGATTTATGATTCAATTCATGATTAATGATTCAATTCATGATTTATGATTCATGATTCAATTCATGATTCTATTCATTATTCATTATTCAATTCATGATTCATGATTCAATTCATTATTCATGATTCGATTCATGATTCAATTAATGATTTGTGATTCATGATTCATGATTCATGATTCGATTCATAATTCATGATTCATGATTCGATTCATGATTCATGATTCGATTCATGATTCATGATTCAATTCATGATTCATGATTCATGATTCATTTCATGATTCATGATTCAATTCATGATTCATGATTCATGATTCATGATTCATGATTCAATTCATGATTCATGATTCGATTCATGATTCAATTCATGATTCATGATTCAAATCATGATTCAATTCAAGATTCATGATTCAATTCATGATTCATGATTCAACTCATGATTCATGATTCAATTAATGATTTATGATTCAATTTATAATTCATGATTCAATTCATGATTCATGATTCATGATTCAATTCATGATTCTATTCATGATTCATTATTCAATTCATGATTAATGATTCAATTCATGATTTATGTTTCATAATTCAATTCATGATTCAATTCATGATTCTATTCATGATTCATGATTCAATTCATGCTTCATGATTACATTCATGATTCAATTAATGATTTGTGATTCATGATTCATGATTCAATTCATGATTCATGATTCAATTCATGATTCATGATTCAATTCATGAATCATGATTCGATTCATGATTCATGATTCGATTCATAATTCATGATTCATGATTCGATTCATGATTCATGATTCGATTCATGATTCATGATTCGATTCATGATTCATGATTTGATTCATGATTCATGATTCATGATTCAATTCATGATTCATTTCAAGATTCATGATTCAAATTGATTCATTTCATGATTCATGATTTAATTCATGATTCATGATTCATGATTCAATTCATGATTCTTTTCATGATTCATGATTCAATTCATGATTCATGATTCATGATTCAATTCATGATCCATGATTCGATTAATGATTCATGATTCAATTCATGATTTGTGATTCATGATTCATGATTTAATTATGATTCATGATTCGATTTATGATTCATGATTCATGGTTCGGTTCATGATTCATGATTCAATATTTGATTCATGATTCATGATTCAATTTCATGATTCATGATTCAATTCATGATTCATGATTCAATTCATGATTCATGATTCATGATTCATGATTCAATTCATGATTTATGATTCAATTCATGATTAATGATTCAATTCATGATTCAATTCATGATTCAATTCATGATACATTTCATGATTCATGATTCATGATTCAATTCATGATTCATGATTTAATTCATGATTCATGATTCAATTCATGATTCATGATTCAATTCATGAGTTATGATTCATGATACGATTCATGATTCATGATTCAATTCATGATTCATGATTTATGATTCAATTCATGATTCATGATTCATGATTCTTGATTCAATTCATGATTCATGATTCATGATTAGATTCATGATTCGATATTTGATTCATGATTCATGATTCAATTCATGATTCATGATTCAATTCATGATTTATGATTCAATTCATGATTAATGTCTCAATTCATGATTTATGATTCATGATTCAATTCATGATTCAATTCATGATTCTATTCATGATCCATGATTCAATTCATGATTCATGATTCATGATTCATGATTCATGATTCAATTCATGATTCATGATTCGATTCATGATTCAATTAATGATTTGTGATTCATGATACGATTCATGATTCATGATTCAATTCATGATTCGATATTTGATTCATGATTCATGATTCATTTCATGATTCATGGTTCGATTCATGATTCATGATTCAATATTTGATTCATGATTCATGATTCAATTAATGATTTGTGATTCATGATACGATTCATGATTCATGATTCAATTCATGATTCGATATTTGATTCATGATTCATGATTCATTTCATGATTCATGGTTCGATTCATGATTTATGATTCAATATTTGATTCATGATTCATGATTCAATTCATGATTCATGATTCAATTCATGATTCATGATTCAACTCACGATTCATGATTCATGATTCAATTCATGATTTATGATTCAATTCATGATTAATGATTCAATTCATGATTTATGATTCATGATTCAATTCATGATTCTATTCATTATTCATTATTCAATTCATGATTCATGATTCAATTCATTATTCATGATTCGATTCATGATTCAATTAATGATTTGTGATTCATGATTCATGATTCATGATTCGATTCATAATTCATGATTCATGATTCGATTCATGATTCATGATTCGATTCAAGATTCATGATTTGATTCATGATTCAAGATTCATGATTCAATTCATGATTCATGATCCATGATTCAATTCATGATTCATGATTCATGATTCAATTCATGATTCATTTCAAGATTCAAGATTCAAATTATGATTCATTTCATGATTCATTTCATAATTCATGATTTAATTCATGATTCTAATCATGATTCATGATTCAATTCATGATTCATGATTAATGATTTGATGCATGATTAATGATTCAATTCATGATTCAATTCATGATTCATTTCATGATTCATGATTCATGATTCAATTCATGATTCATGATTCATGATTCATTTCATGATTCATGATTCAATTCATGATTCATGATTCATGATTCATGATTCATGATTCAATTCATGACCCATTAATCGATTAATGATTCATGATTCAATTCATGATTCGTGATTCATGATTCATGATTCAATTCATGATTCATGATTCGATTTATGATTCATGATTCATGATTCGATTCATGATTCATGATTTATGATTCTATTCCTGATTCATGATTCGATTCATGATTCACGATTCAATTCATGATTCAATTCATGATTTATGATTCATGATTCAATTCATGATTCAAGATTCATGATTGAATTCATGATTCATGATTCGATTCATGATTCAATTCATGATTCATGATTCAATTCATGTTTCATGATTTGATTCATGATTCATGATTAATGATTCGATTCATGATTCATGATTCAATTCATGATTCATTTCATGATTCATGATTCAATTCAGTATTCATGATTCAATTTATGGTTCATGATTTAATTCATGATTCATGATTCATGATTCAATTCATGATTCAATTCATCATTCATGATTCAATTCATGATTCATGATTCAATTCATGATTCAATTCATGATTCAATTCATGATTCAATTCATGATTCATTTCATGATTCATGATTCATCATTCAATTCATGATTCACTTCATGATTCATGATTTAATTCATGATCCATAGTTCATGATTCAATTCATGATCCATGATTCGATATTTGATTCATGATTCATGATTCAATTCATGATTGAATTCATGATTCATGATTCAACTCATGATTCATGATTCATGATACAATTCATGATTTATGATTCAATTCATGATTAATGATTCAATTCATGATTTATGATTCATAGTTCAATTCATGATTCAATTCATGATTCTATTCATGATTCATGATTCAATTCATGCTACATGATTCCATTCATGATTCAATTAATGATTTGTGATTCATGATTCATGATTCAATTCATGATTCACGATTCATAATTCATGATTCATGATTCGATTCATGATTCATGATTCATGATTTGATTCATGATTCATGATTCATGATTCAATTCATGATTCATTTCAAGATTCATGATTCAAATTGATTCATTTCATGATTCATGATTTAATTCATGATTCATGATTCATGATTCAATTCATGATTCTTTTCATGATTCATGATTCAATTCATGATTCATGATTCATGATTCAATTCAAGATCCATGATTCGATTAATGATTCACGATTCAATTCATGATTTGTGATTCATGATTCATGATTCAATTCATGATTCATGATTCGATTTATGATTCATGATTCATGGTTCGGTTCATGATTCATGATTCAATATTTGATTCATGATTCATGATTCAATTCATGATTCATGATTCAATTCATGATTCATGATTCAATTCATGATTCATGATTCAACTCATGATTCATGATTCATGATTCAATTCATGATTTATGATTCAATTCATGATTAATGATTCAATTCATGATTCAATTCATGATTCAATTCATGATACATTTCATGATTCATGATTCATCATTCAATTCATGATTCATGATTTAATTCATGATTCATGATTCAATTCATGATTCATGATTCAATTCATGAGTTATGATTCATGATACGATTCATGATTCATGATTCAATTCATGATTCATGATTTATGATTCAATTCATGATTCATGATTCTTGATTCAATTCATGATTTATGATTCATGATTAGATTCATGATTTGATATTTGATTCATGATTCATGATTCAATTCATGATTCATGATTCAATTCATGATTCATGATTCAACTCATGATTCATGATTCATGATTCAATTCATGATTTATGATTCAATTCATGATTAATGTCTCAATTCATGATTCAATTCATGATTCAATTCATGATTCTATTCATGATCCATGATTCAATTCATGATTCATGATTCATGATTCATGATTCAATTCATGATTCATGATTCGATTCATGATTTAATTAATGATTTGTGATTCATGATACGATTCATGATTCATGATTCAATTCATGATTCATGATTTATGATTCAATTCATGATTCGATATTTGATTCATGATTCATGATTCAATTCATGATTCATGGTTCGATTCATGATTCATGATTCAATATTTGATTCATGATTCATGATTCAATTCATGATTCATGATTCAATTCATGATTCATGATTCAACTCATGATTCATGATTCATGATTCAATTCATGATTTATGATTCAATTCATGATTAATGATTCAATTCATGATTTATGATTCATGATTCAATTCATGATTCTATTCATTATTCATTATTCAATTCATGATTCATGATTCAATTCATTATTCATGATTCGATTCATGATTCAATTAATGATTTGTGATTCATGATTCATGATTCGATTCATAATTCATGATTCATAATTCGATTCATGATTCATGATTCGATTCAAGATTCATGATTTGATTCATGATTCAAGATTCATGATTCAATCCATGATTCATGATTCATGATTCAATTCATGATTCATGATTCATGATTCAATTCATGATTCATTTCAAGATTCATGATTCAAATTATGATTCATTTCATGATTCATTTCATGATTCATGATTTAATTCATAAATCTAATCATGATTCATGATTCAATTCATGATTCATGATTAATGATTTGATGCATGATTAATGATTCAATTCATGATTCAATTCATGATTCATTTCATGATTCAATTCATGATTCTATTCATGATTCATGATTCAATTCATGATCCATGATTCGATTAATGATTCATGATTCAATTCATGATTTATGATTCATGATTCAATTCATGATTCATGATTCGATTAATGATTCATGATTCAATTCATGATTCATGATTCATGATTCATGATTCAATTCATGATTCATGATTCGATTTATGATTCATGATTCATGATTCGATTCATGATGCATGATTCATGATTCTATTCATGATTCATGATTCGATTCATGAATCTTGATTCAATTCATGATTCATGATTCAATTCATGATTCATGATTCATGATTCAATTCATGATTCTATTCATGATTCATGATTCAATTCATGATCCATGATTCGATTAATGATTCATGATTCAATTCATGATTTATGATTCATGATTCAATTCATGATTCATGATTCGATTAATGATTCATGATTCAATTCATGATTCATGATTCATGATTCATGATTCAATTCATGATTCATGATTCGATTTATGATTCATGATTCATGATTCGATTCATGATGCATGATTCATGATTCTATTCATGATTCATGATTCGATTCATGAATCTTGATTCAATTCATGATTCATGATTCAATTCATGATTCATTTCAAGATTCATGATTCAAATTGATTCATTTCATGATTCATGATTCAATTCATGATTCATGATTCATGATTCATGATTCAATTCATGATTCATGATTTGATTAATGATTCAATTCATGATTCATGATTCAATTCATGATTCATGATTCAATTCATGTTTCATGATTTGATTCATGATTCATGATTCATGATTCAATTCATGATTCATGATTCATGATTAATGATTCGATTTATAATTCATGATTCATGATTCATGATCCATGATCCATGATTCAATTAATGATTCATGGTTCAATTCATGATTTGTGATTCATGATTCATGATTCAATTCATGATTCATGATTCAATTTATGATTCATGATTCATGATTCAATTAATGATTCACGATTCATGATTCTATTCATGATTCATGATTCGATTCATGATTCATGATTCGATTCATGATTCATGATTCAATTCATGATTCATGATTCATGATTCATTTCATGATTCATGATTCAATTCATGATTCATGATTCATGATTCATGATTCATGATTCAATTCATGATTCATGATTCGATTCATGATTCAATTCATGATTCATGATTCAAATCATGATTCAATTCAAGATTCATGATTCAATTCATGATTCATGATTCAACTCATGATTCATGATTCAATTAATGATTTATGATTCAATTTATAATTCATGATTCAATTCATGATTCATGATTCATGATTCAATTCATGATTCTATTCATGATTCATTATTCAATTCATGATTAATGATTCAATTCATGATTTATGTTTCATAATTCAATTCATGATTCAATTCATGATTCTATTCATGATTCATGATTCAATTCATGCTTCATGATTACATTCATGATTCAATTAATGATTTGTGATTCATGATTCATGATTCAATTCATGATTCATGATTCAATTCATGATTCATGATTCAATTCATGAATCATGATTCGATTCATGATTCATGATTCGATTCATAATTCATGATTCATGATTCGATTCATGATTCATGATTCGATTCATGATTCATGATTCGATTCATGATTCATGATTTGATTCATGATTCATGATTCATGATTCAATTCATGCTTCATTTCAAGATTCATGATTCAAATTGATTCATTTCATGATTCATGATTTAATTCATGATTCATGATTCATGATTCAATTCATGATTCTTTTCATGATTCATGATTCAATTCATGATTCATGATTCATGATTCAATTCATGATCCATGATTCGATTAATGATTCATGATTCAATTCATGATTTGTGATTCATGATTCATGATTTAATTCATGATTCATGATTCGATTTATGATTCATGATTCATGGTTCGGTTCATGATTCATGATTCAATATTTGATTCATGATTCATGATTCAATTCATGATTCATGATTCAATTCATGATTCATGATTCAATTCATGATTCATGATTCATGATTCATGATTCAATTCATGATTTATGATTCAATTCATGATTAATGATTCAATTCATGATTCAATTCATGATTCAATTCATGATACATTTCATGATTCATGATTCATGATTCAATTCATGATTCATGATTTAATTCATGATTCATGATTCAATTCATGATTCATGATTCAATTCATGAGTTATGATTCATGATACGATTCATGATTCATGATTCAATTCATGATTCATGATTTATGATTCAATTCATGATTCATGATTCATGATTCTTGATTCAATTCATGATTCATGATTCATGATTAGATTCATAATTCGATATTTGATTCATGATTCATGATTCAATTCATGATTCATGATTCAATTCATGATTCATGATTCAACTCATGATTCATGATTCATGATTCAATTCATGATTTATGATTCAATTCATGATTAATGTCTCAATTCATGATTTATGATTCATGATTCAATTCATGATTCAATTCATGATTCTATTCATGATCCATGATTCAATTCATGATTCATGATTCATGATTCATGATTCATGATTCAATTCATGATTCATGATTCGATTCATGATTCAATTAATGATTTGTGATTCATGATACGATTCATGATTCATGATTCAATTCATGATTCGATATTTGATTCATGATTCATGATTCATTTCATGATTCATGGTTCGATTCATGATTCATGATTCAATATTTGATTCATGATTCATGATTCAATTAATGATTTGTGATTCATGATACGATTCATGATTCATGATTCAATTCATGATTCGATATTTGATTCATGATTCATGATTCATTTCATGATTCATGGTTCGATTCATGATTTATGATTCAATATTTGATTCATGATTCATGATTCAATTCATGATTCATGATTCAATTCATGATTCATGATTCAACTCACGATTCATGATTCATGATTCAATTCATGATTTATGATTCAATTCATGATTAATGATTCAATTCATGATTTATGATTCATGATTCAATTCATGATTCTATTCATTATTCATTATTCAATTCATGATTCATGATTCAATTCATTATTCATGATTCGATTCATGATTCAATTAATGATTTGTGATTCATGATTCATGATTCATGATTCGATTCATAATTCATGATTCATGATTCGATTCATGATTCATGATTCGATTCAAGATTCATGATTTGATTCATGATTCAAGATTCATGATTCAATTCATGATTCATGATCCATGATTCAATTCATGATTCATGATTCATGATTCAATTCATGATTCATTTCAAGATTCAAGATTCAAATTATGATTCATTTCATGATTCATTTCATAATTCATGATTTAATTCATGATTCTAATCATGATTCATGATTCAATTCATGATTCATGATTAATGATTTGATGCATGATTAATGATTCAATTCATGATTCAATTCATGATTCATTTCATGATTCATGATTCATGATTCAATTCATGATTCATGATTCATGATTCATTTCATGATTCATGATTCAATTCATGATTCATGATTCATGATTCATGATTCATGATTCAATTCATGATTCATGATTCGATTCATGATTCAATTCATGATTCATGATTCGATTCATGATTCAATTCAAGATTCATGATTCAATTCATGATTCATGATTCAACTCATGATTCATGATTCAATTAATGATTTATGATTCAATTTATAATTCATGATTCAATTCATGATTCATGATTCATGATTCAATTCATGATTCTATTCATGATTCATTATTCAATTCATGATTAATGATTCAATTCATGATTTATGTTTCATAATTCAATTCATGATTCAATTCATGATTCTATTCATGATTCATGATTCAATTCATGCTTCATGATTACATTCATGATTCAATTAATGATTTGTGATTCATGATTCATGATTCAATTCATGATTCATGATTCAATTCATGATTCATGATTCAATTCATGAATCATGATTCGATTCATGATTCATGATTCGATTCATAATTCATGATTCATGATTCGATTCATGATTCATGATTCATGATTCGATTCATGATTCATGATTCGATTCATGATTCATGATTTGATTCATGATTCATGATTCATGATTCAATTCATGATTCATTTCAAGATTCATGATTCAAATTGATTCATTTCATGATTCATGATTTAATTCATGATTCATGATTCATGATTCAATTCATGATTCTTTTCATGATTCATGATTCAATTCATGATTCATGATTCATGATTCAATTCATGATCCATGATTCGATTAATGATTCATGATTCAATTCATGATTTGTGATTCATGATTCATGATTTAATTCATGATTCATGATTCGATTTATGATTCATGATTCATGGTTCGGTTCATGATTCATGATTCAATATTTGATTCATGATTCATGATTCAATTCATGATTCATGATTCAATTCATGATTCATGATTCAATTCATGATTCATGATTCATGATTCATGATTCAATTCATGATTTATGATTCAATTCATGATTAATGATTCAATTCATGATTCAATTCATGATTCAATTCATGATACATTTCATGATTCATGATTCATGATTCAATTCATGATTCATGATTTAATTCATGATTCATGATTCAATTCATGATTCATGATTCAATTCATGAGTTATGATTCATGATACGATTCATGATTCATGATTCAATTCATGATTCATGATTTATGATTCAATTCATGATTCATGATTCATGATTCTTGATTCAATTCATGATTCATGATTCATGATTAGATTCATGATTCGATATTTGATTCATGATTCATGATTCAATTCATGATTCATGATTCAATTCATGATTCATGATTCAACTCATGATTCATGATTCATGATTCAATTCATGATTTATGATTCAATTCATGATTAATGTCTCAATTCATGATTTATGATTCATGATTCAATTCATGATTCAATTCATGATTCTATTCATGATCCATGATTCAATTCATGATTCATGATTCATGATTCATGATTCATGATTCAATTCATGATTCATGATTCGATTCATGATTCAATTAATGATTTGTGATTCATGATACGATTCATGATTCATGATTCAATTCATGATTCGATATTTGATTCATGATTCATGATTCATTTCATGATTCATGGTTCGATTCATGATTCATGATTCAATATTTGATTCATGATTCATGATTCAATTAATGATTTGTGATTCATGATACGATTCATGATTCATGATTCAATTCATGATTCGATATTTGATTCATGATTCATGATTCATTTCATGATTCATGGTTCGATTCATGATTTATGATTCAATATTTGATTCATGATTCATGATTCAATTCATGATTCATGATTCAATTCATGATTCATGATTCAACTCACGATTCATGATTCATGATTCAATTCATGATTTATGATTCAATTCATGATTAATGATTCAATTCATGATTTATGATTCATGATTCAATTCATGATTCTATTCATTATTCATTATTCAATTCATGATTCATGATTCAATTCATTATTCATGATTCGATTCATGATTCAATTAATGATTTGTGATTCATGATTCATGATTCATGATTCGATTCATAATTCATGATTCATGATTCGATTCATGATTCATGATTCGATTCAAGATTCATGATTTGATTCATGATTCAAGATTCATGATTCAATTCATGATTCATGATCCATGATTCAATTCATGATTCATGATTCATGATTCAATTCATGATTCATTTCAAGATTCAAGATTCAAATTATGATTCATTTCATGATTCATTTCATAATTCATGATTTAATTCATGATTCTAATCATGATTCATGATTCAATTCATGATTCATGATTAATGATTTGATGCATGATTAATGATTCAATTCATGATTCAATTCATGATTCATTTCATGATTCATGATTCATGATTCAATTCATGATTCTATTCATGATTCATGATTCAATTCATGATTCATGATTCATGATTCAATTCATGATCCATGATTCGATTAATGATTCATGATTCAATTCAGGATTCATGATTCATGATTCAATTCATGATTCATAATTCGATTAATGATGCATGATTCAATTCATGATTCATGATTCATGATTCAATTCATGATTCATGATTCGATTTATGATTCATGATTCATGATTCGATTCATGATGTATGATTCATGATTCTATTCATGATTCATGATTCGATTCATGATTCATGATTCAATTCATGATTCATGATTCAATTCATGATTCATGATTCATGATTCATTTCATGATTCATGATTCAATTCATGATTCATGATTCATGATTCATGATTCAATTCATGATTCATGATTTGATTCATGATTCAATTCATGATTCATGATTCAATTCATGATTCATGATTCAATTCATGTTTCATGATTTGATTCATGATTCATGATTCATGATTCAATTCATGATTCATGATTCATGATTCGATTCATAATTCATGATTCATGATTCATGATCCATGATCCATGATTCAATTAATGATTCATGGTTTAATTCATGAATCGTGATTCATGATTCATGATTCAATTCATGATTCATGATTCAATTTATGATTCATGATTCATGATTCAATTAATGATTCACGATTCATGATTCTATTCATGATTCATGATTCGATTCATGATTCATGATTCGATTCATGATTCATGATTCAATTCATGATTCATGATTCAATTCATGATTCATGATTCATGATTCATTTCATGATTCATGATTCAATTCATGATTCATGATTCATGATTCAATTCATGATTCATGATTCGATTCATGATTCAATTCATGATTCATGATTCGATTCATGATTCAATTCAAGATTCATGATTCAATTCATGATTCATGATTCAACTCATGATTCATGATTCAATTAATGATTTATGATTCAATTTATAATTCATGATTCAATTCATGATTCATGATTCATGATTCAATTCATGATTCTATTCATGATTCATTATTCAATTCATGATTAATGATTCAATTCATGATTTATGATTCATAATTCAATTCATGATTCAATTCATGATTCTATTCATGATTCATGATTCAATTCATGCTTCATGATTCCATTCATGATTCAATTAATGATTTGTGATTCATGATTCATGATTCAATTCATGATTCATGATTCAATTCATGATTCATGATTCAATTCATGAATCATGATTCGATTCATGATTCATGATTCATGATTCGATTCATAATTCATGATTCATGATTCGATTCATGATTCATGATTCGATTCATGATTCATGATTTGATTCATGATTCATGATTCATGATTCATGATTCAATTCATGATTCATTTCAAGATTCATGATTCAAATTGATTCATTTCATGATTCATGATTTAATTCATGATTCATGATTCATGATTCAATTCATGATTCTTTTCATGATTCATGATTCATGATTCAATTCATGATCCATGATTTGATTAATGATTCATGATTCAATTCATGATTTGTGATTCATGATTCATGATATAATTCATGATTCATGATTCGATTTATGATTCATGATTCATGGTTCGGTTCATGATTCATGATTCAATATTTGATTCATGATTCATGATTCAATTCATGATTCATGATTCAATTCATGATTCATGATTCAATTCATGATTCATGATTCAATTCATGATTCATGATTCAATTCATGATTCATGATTCAATTCATGTTTCATGATTTGATTCATGATTCATGATTCATGATTCAATTCATGATTCATGATTCAATTCATGATTCATGATTCATGATTAATGATTCGATTCATAATTCATGATTCATGATTCATGATCCATGATCCATGATTCAATTAATGATTCATGGTTTAATTCATGAATCGTGATTCATGATTCATGATTCAATTCATGATTCATGATTCAATTTATGATTCATGATTCATGATTCAATTAATGATTCACGATTCATGATTCTATTCATGATTCATGATTCGATTCATGATTCATGATTCGATTCATGATTCATGATTCAATTCATGATTCATGATTCAATTCATGATTCATGATTCATGATTCATTTCATGATTCATGATTCAATTCATGATTCATGATTCATGATTCAATTCATGATTCATGATTCGATTCATGATTCAATTCATGATTCATGATTCGATTCATGATTCAATTCAAGATTCATGATTCAATTCATGATTCATGATTCAACTCATGATTCATGATTCAATTAATGATTTATGATTCAATTTATAATTCATGATTCAATTCATGATTCATGATTCATGATTCAATTCATGATTCTATTCATGATTCATTATTCAATTCATGATTAATGATTCAATTCATGATTTATGATTCATAATTCAATTCATGATTCAATTCATGATTCTATTCATGATTCATGATTCAATTCATGCTTCATGATTCCATTCATGATTCAATTAATGATTTGTGATTCATGATTCATGATTCAATTCATGATTCATGATTCAATTCATGATTCATGATTCAATTCATGAATCATGATTCGATTCATGATTCATGATTCATGATTCGATTCATAATTCATGATTCGATTCATGATTCATGATTCGATTCATGATTCATGATTTGATTCATGATTCATGATTCATGATTCATGATTCAATTCATGATTCATTTCAAGATTCATGATTCAAATTGATTCATTTCATGATTCATGATTTAATTCATGATTCATGATTCATGATTCAATTCATGATTCTTTTCATGATTCATGATTCATGATTCAATTCATGATCCATGATTTGATTAATGATTCATGATTCAATTCATGATTTGTGATTCATGATTCATGATATAATTCATGATTCATGATTCGATTTATGATTCATGATTCATGGTTCGGTTCATGATTCATGATTCAATATTTGATTCATGATTCATGATTCAATTCATGATTCATGATTCAATTCATGATTCATGATTCAATTCATGATTCATGATTCAACTCATGATTCATGATTCATGATTCAATTCATGATTTATGATTCAATTCATGATTAATGATTCAATTCATGATTCAATTCATGATTCAATTCATGATTCAATTCATGATACATTTCATGATTCATGATTCATCATTCAATTCATGATTCATGATTTAATTCATGATTCATGATTCAATTCATGATTCATGATTCAATTCATGAGTTATGATTCATGATACGATTCATGATTCATGATTCAATTCATGATTCATGATTTATGATTCAATTCATGATTCATGATTCATGATTCTTGATTCAATTCATGATTCATGATTCATGATTAGATTCATGATTCGATATTTGATTCATGATTCATGATTCAATTCATGATTCATGATTCAATTCATGATTCATGATTCAACTCATGATTCATGATTCATGATTCAATTCATGATTTATGATTCAATTCATGATTAATGTCTCAATTCATGATTTATGATTCATGATTCAATTCATGATTCAATTCATGATTCTATTCATGATCCATGATTCATGATTCATGATTCAATTCATGATTCATGATTCGATTCATGATTCAATTAATGATTTGTGATTCATGATACGATTCATGATTCATGATTCAATTCATGATTCGATATTTGATTCATGATTCATGATTCGATTCATGATTCAATTAATGATTTGTGATTCATGATACGATTCATGATTCATGATTCATGATTCAATTCATGATTCATGATTCAATTCATGATTCATGATTCAACTCATGATTCATGATTCATGATTCAATTCATGATTTATGATTCAATTCATGATTAATGATTCAATTCATGATTTATGATTCATGATTCAATTCATGATTCTATTCATTATTCATTATTCAATTCATGATTCATGATTCAATTCATAATTCATGATTCGATTCATGATTCAATTAATGATTTGTGATTCATGATTCATGATTCATGATTCGATTCATAATTCATGATTCATGATTCGATTCATGATTCATTTCATGATTCATTTCATAATTCATGATTTAATTCATGATTCTAATCATGATTCATGATTCAATTCATGATTCATGATTAATGATTTGATGCATGATTAATGATTCAATTCATGATTCAATTCATGATTCATTTCATGATTCATGATTCATGATTCAATTCATGATCCATGATTCGATTAATGATTCATGATTCAATTCATGATTCATGATTCATGATTCAATTCATGATTCATGATTCGATTAATGATTCATGATTCAATTCATGATTCATGATTCATGATTCATGATTCAATTCATGATTCATGATTCAATTTATGATTCATGATTCATGATTCGATTCATGATGCATGATTCATGATTCTATTCATGATTCATGATTCGATTCATGATTCATGATTCAATTCATGATTCATGATTCATGATTCAATTCATGATTCATGATTCATGATTCATTTCATGATTCATGATTCAATTCATGATTCATGATTCATGATTCAATTCATGATTCATGATTTGATTCATGATTCAATTCATGATTAGTGATTCAATTCATGATTCATGATTCAATTCATGTTTCATGATTTGATTCATGATTCATGATTCATGATTCAATTCATGATTCATGATTCATGATTAATGATTCGATTCATAATTCATGATTCATGATTCATGATCCATGATCCATGATTCAATTAATGATTCATGGTTCAATTCATGATTCGTGATTCATGATTCATGATTCAATTCATGATTCATGATTCAATTTATGATTCATGATTCATGATTCAATTAATGATTCACGATTCATGATTCTATTCATGATTCATGATTCGATTCATGATTCATGATTCGATTCATGATTCATGATTCAATTCATGATTCATGATTCAATTCATGATTCATGATTCGATTCATGATTCATGATTCAATTCATGATTCATGTTTCAATTCATGATTCATGATTCATGATTCATTTTATGATTCATGATTCAATTCATGATTCATGATTCATGATTCATGATTCAATTCATGATTCATGATTCGATTCATGATTCAATTCATGATTCATGATTCGATTCATGATTCAATTCAAGATTCATGATTCAATTCATGATTCAATTCATGATTCATGATTCGATTCATGATTCAATTCAAGATTCATGATTCAATTCATGATTCATGATTCAACTCATGATTCATGATTCAATTAATGATTTATGATTCAATTTATAATTCATGATTCAATTCATGATTCATGATTCATGATTCAATTCATGATTCTATTCATGATTCATTATTCAATTCATGATTAATGATTCAATTCATGATTTATGATTCATAATTCAATTCATGATTCAATTCATGATTCTATTCATGATTCATGATTCAATTCATGCTTCATGATTCCATTCTTGATTCAATTAATGATTTGTGATTCATGATTCATGATTCAATTCATGATTCATGATTCAATTCATGATTCATGATTCAATTTATGAATCATGATTCGATTCATGATTCATGATTCGATTCATAATTCATGATTCATGATTCGATTCATGATTCATGATTCGATTCATGATTCATGATTTGATTCATGATTCATGATTCATGATTCAATTCATGATTCATTTCAAGATTCATGATTCAAATTGATTCATTTCATGATTCATGATTTAATTCATGATTCATGATTCATGATTCAATTCATGATTCTTTTCATGATTCATGATTCAATTCATGATTCATGATTCATGATTCAATTCATGATCCATGATTCGATTAATGATTCATGATTTAATTCATGATTTGTGATTCATGATTCATGATTCAATTCATGATTCATGATTCGATTTATGATTCGTGATTCATGGTTCGGTTCATGATTCATGATTCAATATTTGATTCATGATTCATGATTCAATTCATGATTCATGATTAATGATTTGATGCATGATTAATGATTCAATTCATGATTCAATTCATGATTCATTTCATGATTCATGATTCATGATTCAATTCATGATTCTATTCATGATTCATGATTCAATTCATGATTCATGATTCATGATTCATGATTCAATTCATGATCCATGATTCGATTAATGATTCATGATTCAATTCATGATTCATGATTCGATTAATGATTCATGATTCAATTCATGATTCATGATTCATGATTCAATTCATGATTCATGATTCGATTTATGATTCATGATTCATGATTCGATTCATGATGCATGATTCATGATTCTATTCATGATTCATGATTCGATTCATGATTCATGATTCAATTCATGATTCATGATTCAATTCATGATTCATGATTCATTTCATGATTCATGATTCAATTCATGATTCATGATTCATGATTCATGATTCAATTCATGATTCATGATTTGATTCATGATTCAATTCATGATTCATGATTCAATTCATGATTCATGATTCAATTCATGTTTCATGATTTGATTCATGATTCATGATTCAATTCATGATTTATGATTCATGATTAATGATTCGATTCATAATTCATGATTCATGATTCATGATCCATGATCCATGATTCAATTAATGATTCATGGTTCAATTCATGATTCGTGATTCATGATTCATGATTCAATTCATGATTCATGATTCGATTCATGATTCAATTCATGATTCATGATTCGATTCATGATTCAATTCAAGATTCATGATTCAATTCATGATTCATGATTCAACTCCTGATTCATGATTCAATTAATGATTTATGATTCAATTTATAATTCATGATTCAATTCATGATTCATGATTCATGATTCAATTCATGATTCTATTCATGATTCATTATTCAATTCATGATTTATGATTCATAATTCAATTCATGATTCAATTCATGATTCTATTCATGATTCATGATTCAATTCATGCTTCATGATTCCATTCATGATTCAATTAATGATTTGTGATTCATGATTCATGATTCAATTCATGATTCATGATTCAATTCATGATTCATGATTCAATTCATGAATCATGATTCGATTCATGATTAATGATTCATGATTCGATTCATAATTCATGATTCGATTCATGATTCATGATTTGATTCATGATTCATGATTTGATTCATGATTCATGATTCATGATTCAATTCATGATTCATTTCAAGATTCATGATTCAAATTGATTCATTTCATGATTCATGATTCAATTCATGATTCTTTTCATGATTCATGATTCAATTCATGATTCATGATTCATGATTCAATTCATGATCCATGATTCGATTAATGATTCATGATTCAATTCATGATTTGTGATTCATGATTCATGATTCAATTCATGATTCATGATTCGATTTATGATTCATGATTCATGGTTCGGTTCATGATTCATGATTCAATATTTGATTCATGATTCATGATTCAATTCATGATTCATGATTCAATTCATGATTCATGATTCAATTCATGATTCATGATTCAACTCATGATTCATGATTCATGATTCAATTCATGATTTATGATTCAATTCATGATTAATGATTCAATTCATGATTCAATTCATGATTCAATTCATGATACATTTCATGATTCATGATTCATCATTCAATTCATGATTCATGATTTAATTCATGATTCATGATTCAATTCATGATTCATGATTCAATTCATGAGTTATGATTCATGTTTCATGATTCATGATTAGATTCATGATTCATGATTCATGATTAGATTCATGATTCGATATTTGATTCATGATTCATGATTCAATTCATGATTCATGATTCAATTCATGATTCAACTCATGATTCATGATTCATGATTCAATTCATGATTTATGATTCAATTCATGATTAATGTCTCAATTCATGATTTATGATTCATGATTCAATTCATGATTCAATTCATGATTCTATTCATGATCCATGATTCAATTAATGATTCATGATTCATGATTTATGATTCATGATTCAATTCATGATTCATGATTCGATTCATGATTCAATTAATGATTCATGATTCATGATTCAATTCATGATTCATGATTCATGATTCTTGATTCAATTCATGATTCATGATTCATGATTAGATTCATGATTCGATATTTGATTCATGATTCATGATTCAATTCATGATTCATGATTCAATTCATGATTCAACTCATGATTCATGATTCATGATTCAATTCATGATTTATGATTCAATTCATGATTAATGTCTCAATTCATGATTTATGATTCATGATTCAATTCATGATTCAATTCATGATTCTATTCATGATCCATGATTCAATTAATGATTCATGATTCATGATTTATGATTCATGATTCAATTCATGATTCATGATTCGATTCATGATTCAATTAATGATTTGTGATTCATGATACGATTCATGATTCATGATTCAATTCATGATTCATGATTTATGATTCAATTCATGATTCAATATTTGATTCATGATTCATGATTCAATTCATGATTCATGGTTCGATTCATGATTCATGATTCAATATTTGATTCATGATTCATGATTCAATTCATGATTCATGATTCCATTCATGATTCATGATTCAACTCATGATTCATGATTCATGATTCAATTCATGATTTATGATTCAATTCATGATTAATGATTCAATTCATGATTTATGATTCATGATTCAATTCATGATTCTATTCATTATTCATTATTCAATTCATGATTCATGATTCAATTCATTATTCATGATTCGATTCATGATTCAATTAATGATTTCTGATTCATGATTCATGATTCATGATTCGATTCATAATTCATGATTCATGATTCGATTCATGATTCATGATTCGATTCAAGATTCATGATTTGATTCATGATTCAAGATTCATGATTCAATTCATGATTCATGATCCATGATTCAATTCATGATTCATGATTCATGATTCAATTCATGATTCATAATTCGATTAATGATTCATGATTCAATTCATGATTCATGATTCATGATTCAATTCATGATTCATGATTCGATTTATGATTCATGATTCATGATTCGATTCATGATGCATGATTCATGATTCTATTCATGATTCATGATTCGATTCATGATTCATGATTCAATTCATGATTCATGATTCAATTCATGATTCATGATTCATGATTCATTTCATGATTCATGATTCAATTCATGATTCATGATTCATGATTCATGATTCAATTCATGATTCATGATTTGATTCATGATTCAATTCATGATTCATGATTCAATTCATGATTCATGATTCAATTCATGTTTCATGATTTGATTCATGATTCATGATTCATGATTCAATTCATGATTCATGATTCATGATTAATGATTCGATTCATAATTCATGATTCATGATTCATGATCCATGATCCATGATTCAATTAATGATTCATGGTTTAATTCATGAATCGTGATTCATGATTCATGATTCAATTCATGATTCATGATTCAATTTATGATTCATGATTCATGATTCAATTAATGATTCACGATTCATGATTCTATTCATGATTCATGATTCGATTCATGATTCATGATTCGATTCATGATTCATGATTCAATTCATGATTCATGATTCAATTCATGATTCATGATTCATGATTCATTTCATGATTCATGATTCAATTCATGATTCATGATTCATGATTCAATTCATGATTCATGATTCGATTCATGATTCAATTCATGATTCATGATTCGATTCATGATTCAATTCAAGATTCATGATTCAATTCATGATTCATGATTCAACTCATGATTCATGATTCAATTAATGATTTATGATTCAATTTATAATTCATGATTCAATTCATGATTCATGATTCATGATTCAATTCATGATTCTATTCATGATTCATTATTCAATTCATGATTAATGATTCAATTCATGATTTATGATTCATAATTCAATTCATGATTCAATTCATGATTCTATTCATGATTCATGATTCAATTCATGCTTCATGATTCCATTCATGATTCAATTAATGATTTGTGATTCATGATTCATGATTCAATTCATGATTCATGATTCAATTCATGATTCATGATTCAATTCATGAATCATGATTCGATTCATGATTCATGATTCATGATTCGATTCATAATTCATGATTCATGATTCGATTCATGATTCATGATTCGATTCATGATTCATGATTTGATTCATGATTCATGATTCATGATTCATGATTCAATTCATGATTCATTTCAAGATTCATGATTCAAATTGATTCATTTCATGATTCATGATTTAATTCATGATTCATGATTCATGATTCAATTCATGATTCTTTTCATGATTCATGATTCATGATTCAATTCATGATCCATGATTCGATTAATGATTCATGATTCAATTCATGATTTGTGATTCATGATTCATGATATAATTCATGATTCATGATTCGATTTATGATTCATGATTCATGGTTCGGTTCATGATTCATGATTCAATATTTGATTCATGATTCATGATTCAATTCATGATTCATGATTCAATTCATGATTCATGATTCAACTCATGATTCATGATTCATGATTCAATTCATGATTTATGATTCAATTCATGATTAATGATTCAATTCATGATTCAATTCATGATTCAATTCATGATACATTTCAAGATTCATGATTCATCATTCAATTCATGATTCATGATTTAATTCATGATTCATGATTCAATTCATGATTCATGATTCAATTCATGTGTTATGATTCATGATACGATTCATGATTCATGATTCAATTCATGATTCATGATTTATGATTCAATTCATGATTCATGATTCATGATTCTTGATTCAATTCATGATTCATGATTCATGATTAGATTCATGATTCGATATTTGATTCATGATTCATGATTCAATTCATGATTCATGATTCAATTCATGATTCATGATTCAACTCATGATTCATGATTCATGATTCAATTCATGATTTATGATTCAATTCATGATTAATGTCTCAATTCATGATTTATGATTCATGATTCAATTCATGATTCAATTCATGATTCTATTCATGATCCATGATTCAATTCATGATTCATGATTCATGATTCATGATTCATGATTCAATTTATGATTCATGATTCGATTCATGATTCAATTAATGATTTGTGATTCATGATACGATTCATGATTCATGATTCAATTCATGATTCGATATTTGATTCATGATTCATGATTCAATTCATGATTCATGGTTCGATTCATGATTCATGATTCAATATTTGATTCATGATTCATGATTCAATTCATGATTCATGATTCAATTCATGATTCATGATTCAACTCATGATTCATGATTCATGATTCAATTCATGATTTATGATTCAATTCATGATTAATGATTCAATTCATGATTTATGATTCATGATTCAATTCATGATTCTATTCATTATTCATTATTCAATTCATGATTCATGATTCAATTCATTATTCATGATTCGATTCATGATTCAATTAATGATTTGTGATTCATGATTCATGATTCATGATTCGATTCATAATTCATGATTCATGATTCGATTCATGATTCATTTCATGATTCATTTCATAATGCATGATTTAATTCATGATTCTAATCATGATTCATGATTCAATTCATGATTCATGATTAATGATTTGATGCATGATTAATGATTCAATTCATGATTCAATTCATGATTCATTTCATGATTCATGATTCATGATTCAATTCATGATTCTATTCATGATTCATGATTCAATTCATGATTCATGATTCATGATTCATGATTCAATTCATGATCCATGATTCGATTAATGATTCATGATTCAATTCATGATTCATGATTCATGATTCAATTCATGATTCATGATTCGATTAATGATTCATGATTCAATTCATGATTCATGATTCATGATTCATGATTCAATTCATGATTCATGATTCAATTTATGATTCATGATTCATGATTCGATTCATGATGCATGATTCTATTCATGATTCATGATTCGATTCATGATTCATGATTCAATTCATGATTCATGATTCATGATTCAATTCATGATTCATGATTCATGATTCATTTCATGATTCATGATTCAATTCATGATTCATGATTCATGATTCATGATTCAATTCATGATTCATGATTTGATTCATGATTCAATTCATGATTAGTGATTCAATTCATGATTCATGATTCAATTCATGTTTCATGATTTGATTCATGATTCATGATTCATGATTCAATTCATGATTCATGATTCATGATTAATGATTCGATTCATAATTCATGATTCATGATTCATGATCCATGATCCATGATTCAATTAATGATTCATGGTTCAATTCATGATTCGTGATTCATGATTCATGATTCAATTCATGATTCATGATTCAATTTATGATTCATGATTCATGATTCAATTAATGATTCACGATTCATGATTCTATTCATGATTCATGATTCGATTCATGATTCATGATTCGATTCATGATTCATGATTCAATTCATGATTCATGATTCAATTCATGATTCATGATTCGATTCATGATTCATGATTCAATTCATGATTCATGATTCAATTCATGATTCATGATTCATGATTCATTTCATGATTCATGATTCAATTCATGATTCATGATTCATGATTCAATTCATGATTCATGATTCGATTCATGATTCAATTCATGATTCATGATTCGATTCATGATTCAATTCAAGATTCATGATTCAATTCATGATTCAATTCATGATTCATGATTCGATTCATGATTCAATTCAAGATTCATGATTCAATTCATGATTCATGATTCAACTCATGATTCATGATTCAATTAATGATTTATGATTCAATTTATAATTCATGATTCAATTCATGATTCATGATTCATGATTCAATTCATGATTCTATTCATGATTCATTATTCAATTCATGATTAATGATTCAATTCATGATTTATGATTCATAATTCAATTCATGATTCAATTCATGAATCATGATTCGATTCATGATTCATGATTCGATTCATAATTCATGATTCATGATTCGATTCATGATTCATGATTCGATTCATGATTCATGATTTGATTCATGATTCATGATTCATGATTCAATTCATGATTCATTTCAAGATTCATGATTCAAATTGATTCATTTCATGATTCATGATTTAATTCATGATTCATGATTCATGATTCAATTCATGATTCTTTTCATGATTCATGATTCAATTCATGATTCATGATTCATGATTCAATTCATGATCCATGATTCGATTAATGATTCATGATTTAATTCATGATTTGTGATTCATGATTCATGATTCAATTCATGATTCATGATTCGATTTACGATTCATGATTCATGGTTCGGTTCATGATTCATGATTCAATATTTGATTCATGATTCATGATTCAATTCATGATTCATGATTCAATTCATGATTCATGATTCAATTCATGATTCATGATTCAATTCATGATTCATGATTCAACTCATGATTCATGATTCATGATTCAATTCATGATTTATGATTCAATTCATGATTAATGATTCAATTCATGATTCAATTCATGATTCAATTCATGATACATTTCATGATTCATGATTCATCATTCAATTCATGATTCATGATTTAATTCATGATTCATGATTCAATTCATGATTCATGATTCAATTCGTGAGTTATGATTCATGATACGATTCATGATTCATGATTCAATTCATGATTCATGATTTATGATTCAATTCATGATTCATGATTCTTGATTCAATTCATGATTCATGATTCATGATTAGATTCATGATTCGATATTTGATTCATGATTCATGATTCAATTCATGATTCATGATTCAATTCATGATTCATGATTCAACTCATGATTCATGATTCATGATTCAATTCATGATTTATGATTCAATTCATGATTAATGTCTCAATTCATGATTTATGATTCATGATTCAATTCATGATTCAATTCATGATTCTATTCATGATCCATGATTCAATTCATGATTCATGATTCATGATTCATGATTCATGATTCAATTCATGATTCATGATTCGATTCATGATTCAATTAATGATTTGTGATTCATGATACGATTCATGATTCATGATTCAATTCATGATTCATGATTTATGATTCAATTCATGATTCGATATTTGATTCATGATTCATGATTCAATTCATGATTCATGGTTCGATTCATGATTCATGATTCAATATTTGATTCATGATTCATGATTCAATTCATAATTCATGATTCAATTCATGATTCATGATTCAATTCATGATTCATGATTCAACTCATGATTCACGATTCATGATTCAATTCATGATTTATGATTCAATTCATGATTAATGATTCAATTCATGATTTATGATTCATGATTCAATTCATGATTCTATTCATTATTCATTATTCAGTTCATGATTCATGATTCAATTCATTATTCATGATTCGATTCATGATTCAATTAATGATTTGTGATTCAATGATTCATGATTCGAATCATAATTCATGATTCATGATTCGATTCATGATTCATGATTCGATTCAAGATTCATGATTTGATTCATGATTCAAGATTCATGATTCAATTCATGATTCATGATCCATGATTCAATTCATGATTCATGATTCAATTCATGATTCATTTCAAGATTCATGATTCAAATTATGATTCATTTCATGATTCATTTCATAATTCATGATTTAATTCATGATTCTAACCATGATTCATGATTCAATTCATGATTCATGATTAATGATTTGATGCATGATTAATGATTCAATTCATGATTCAATTCATGATTCATGATTCAATTCATGATTCATGATTCATGATTCATGATTCAATTCATGATCATTGATTCGATTAATGATTCATGATTCAATTCATGATTCATGATTTGATTAATGATTCATGATTCAATTCATGATTCATGATTCATGATTCATGATTCAATTCATGATTCATGATTCATGATTCATGATTCATGATTCATGATTCGATTCATGATGCATGATTCATGATTCTATTCATGATTCATGATTCGATTCATGATTCATGATTCAATTCATGATTCATGATTCAATTCATGATTCATGATTCATGATTCATTTTCATGATTCATGATTCAATTCATGATTCATGATTCATGATTCAATTCATGATTCATGATTTGATTCATGATTCAATTCATGATTCATGATTCAATTCATGATTCATGATTCAATTCATGTTTCATGATTTGATTCATGATTCTTGATTCAATTCATGATTTATGATTCATGATTAATGATTCGATTCATAATTCATGATTCATGATTCATGATCCATGATCCATGATTCAATTAATGATTCATGGTTCAATTCATGATTCGTGATTCATGATTCATGATTCAATTCATGATTCATGATTCGATTCATGATTCAATTCATGATTCATGATTCGATTCATGATTCAATTCAAGATTCATGATTCAATTCATGATTCATTATTCAACTCCTGATTCATGATTCAATTAATGATTTATGATTCAATTTATAATTCATGATTCAATTCATGATTCATGATTCATGATTCAATTCATGATTCTATTCATGATTCATTATTCAATTCATGATTTATGATTCATAATTCAATTCATGATTTAATTCATGATTCTATTCATGATTCATGATTCAATTCATGCTTCATGATTCCATTCATGATTCAAATAATGATTTGTGATTCATGATTCATGATTCAATTCATGATTCATGATTCAATTCATGATTCATGATTCAATTCATGATTCATGATTCAATTCATGAATCATGATTCGATTCATGATTCATGATTCATGATTCGATTCATAATTCATGATTCATGATTCGATTCATGATTCATGATTTGATTCATGATTCATGATTTGATTCATGATTCATGATTCATGATTCAATTCATGATTCATTTCAAGATTCATGATTCAAATTGATTCATTTCATGATTCATGATTTAATTCATGATTCATGATTCATGATTCAATTCATGATTCTTTTCATGATTCATGATTCAATTCATGATTCATGATTCATGATTCAATTCATGATCCATGATTCGATTAATGATTCATGATTCAATTCATGATTTGTGATTCATGATTCATGATTCAATTCATGATTCATGATTCGATTTATGATTCATGATTCATGGTTCGGTTCATGATTCATGATTCAATATTTGATTCATGATTCATGATTCAATTCATGATTCATGATTCAATTCATGATTCATGATTCAATTCATGATTCATGATTCAATTCATGATTCATGATTCAACTCATGATTCATGATTCATGATTCAATTCATGATTTATGATTCAATTCATGATTAATGATTCAATTCATGATTCAATTCATGATTCAATTCATGATACATTTCATGATTCATGATTCATCATTCAATTCATGATTCATGATTTAATTCATGATTCATGATTCAATTCATGATTCATGATTCAATTCATGAGTTATGATTCATGTTTCATGATTCATGATTAGATTCATGATTCGATATTTGATTCATGATTCATGATTCAATTCATGATTCATGATTCATGATTCTTGATTCAATTCATGATTCATGATTCATGATTAGATTCATGATTCGATATTTGATTCATGATTCATGATTCAATTCATGATTCATGATTCAATTCATGATTCATGATTCAACTCATGATTCATGATTCATGATTCAATTCATGATTTATGATTCAATTCATGATTAATGTCTCAATTCATGATTTATGATTCATGATTCAATTCATGATTCAATTCATGATTCTATTCATGATCCATGATTCAATTAATGATTCATGATTCATGATTTATGATTCATGATTCAATTCATGATTCATGATTCGATTCATGATTCAATTAATGATTTGTGATTCATGATACGATTCATGATTCATGATTCAATTCATGATTCATGATTTATGATTCAATTCATGATTCAATATTTGATTCATGATTCATGATTCAATTCATGATTGATGGTTCGATTCATGATTCATGATTCAATATTTGATTCATGATTCATGATTCAATTCATGATTCATGATTCCATTCATGATTCATGATTCAACTCATGATTCATGATTCATGATTCAATTCATGATTTATGATTCAATTCATGATTAATGATTCAATTCATGATTTATGATTCATGATTCAATTCATGATTCTATTCATTATTCATTATTCAATTCATGATTCATGATTCAATTCATTATTCATGATTCGATTCATGATTCAATTAATGATTTCTGATTCATGATTCATGATTCATGATTCGATTGATAATTCATGATTCATGATTCGATTCATGATTCATGATTCGATTCAAGATTCATGATTTGATTCATGATTCAAGATTCATGATTCAATTCATGATTCATGATCCATGATTCAATTCATGATTCATGATTCATGATTCAATTCATGATTCATTTCAAGATTCATGATTCAAATTATGATTCATTTCATGATTCATTTTATAATTCATGATTTAATTCATGATTCTAATCATGATTCATGATTCAATTCATGATTACATGATTAATGATTTGATGCATGATTAATGATTCAATTCATGATTCAATTCATGATTCATTTCATGATTCATGATTCAATTCATGATTCTATTCATGATTCATGATTCAATTCATGATTCATGATTCGATTAATGATTCATGATTCAATTCATGATTCTATTCATGATTCATGATTCAATTCATGATTCATGATTCATGATTCAATTCATGATCCATGATTCGATTAATGATTCATGATTCAATTCATGATTCATGATTCATGATTCAATTCATGATTCATGATTCGATTAATGATTCATGATTCAATTCATGATTCATGATTCGTGATTCATGATTCAATTCATGATTCATGATTCAATTTATGATTCATGATTCATGATTCGATTCATGATGCATGATTCATGATTCTATTCATGATTCATGATTCGATTCATGATTCATGATTCAATTCATGATTCATGATTCAATTCATGATTCATGATTCATGATTCATTTCATGATTCATGATTCAATTCATGATTCATGATTCATGATTCATGATTCAATTCATGATTCATGATTTGATTCATGATTCAATTCATGATTCATGATTCAATTCATGATTCATGATTCAATTCATGTTTCATGATTTGATTCATGATTCATGATTCATGATTCAATTCATGATTCATGATTCATGATTAATGATTCAATTCATAATTCATGATTCATGATTCATGATCCATGATCCATGATCCATGATTCAATTAATGATTCATGGTTCAATTCATGATTCGTGATTCATGATTCATGATTCAATTCATGATTCATGATTCAATTTATGATTCATGATTCATGATTCAATTAATGATTCACGATTCATGATTCTATTCATGATTCATGATTCGATTCATGATTCATGATTCGATTCATGAATCATGATTCAATTCATGATTCATGATTCATGATTCATTTCATGATTCATGATTCAATTCATGATTCATGATTCGATTCATGATTCAATTCATGATTCATGATTCGATTCATGATTCAATTCAAGATTCATGATTCAATTCATGATTCATGATTCAACTCATGATTCATGATTCAATTAATGATTTATGATTCAATTTATGATTCATGATTCAATTCATGATTCATGATTCATGATTCAATTCATGATTCTATTCATGATTCATTATTCAATTCATGATTCATAATTCAATTCATGATTCATGATTCATGATTCAATTCATGTTTCATGATTTGATTCATCATTCATGATTCATGATTCAATTCATGATTCATGATTCATGATTAATGATTCGATTCATGATTCATGATTCATGATTCAATTCATGATTCAATTCATGATTCAATTCATGATTCACGATTCAATTCCTGATTCATTTCATGATTCAATTCATGATTCAATTCATGATTAATTTCATGATTCATGATTCAATTCATGATTCAAGATTCATGATTCAATTCATGATTCATTTCATGATTCATGATTCATCATTCAATTCATGATTCACTTCATGATTCATGATTTAATTCATGATTCATAGTTCATGATTCAATTCATAATTCATGATTCGATATTTGATTCATGATTCATGATTCAATTCATAATTCATGATTCAACTCATGATTCATGATTCATGATTCAATTCATGATTTATGATTCAATTCATGAATAATGATTCAATTCATGATTTATGATTCATAATTCAATTCATGATTCAATTCATGATTCTATTCATGATTCATGATTCAATTCATGATTCATGATTCCATTCATGATTCAATTAATGATTTGTGATTCATGATTCATGATTCAATTCATGATTCATGATTCAATTCATGATTCATGATTCGATTCATGATTCATGATTCGATTCATAATTCATGATTCATGATTCGATTCATGATTCATGATTCGATTCATGATTCATGATTCGATTCATTATTCATGATTTGATTCATGATTCATGATTCATGATTCAATTCATGATTCATTTCAAGATTCATGATTCAAATTGATTCAATTCATGATTCATGATTTAATTCATGATTCATGATTCATGATTCAATTCATGATTTATTTTCATGATTCATGATTCAATTCATGATTCATGATTCATGATTCAATTCATGATCCATGATTCGATTAATGATTCATGATTCAATTCATGATTCGTGATTCATGATTCATGATTCAATTCATGATTCATGATTTGACTTATGATTCATGATTCATGGTTCGGTTCATGATTCATGATTCAATATTTGATTCATGATTCATGATTCAATTCATGATTCATGATGCAATTCATGATTCATGATTCAATTCATGATTCATGATTCAATTCATGATTTATGATTCAACTCATGATTCATGATTCATGATTCAATTCATGATGTATGATTCAATTCATGATTAATGATTTAATTCATGATTCAATTCATGATTCAATTCATGATACATTTCATGATTCATGATTCATCATTCAATTCATGATTCATGATTCAATTCATGATACATTTCATGATTCATGATTCATCATTCAATTCATGATTCATGATTTAATTCATGATTCATGATTCAATTTATGATTCATGATTCAATTCATGAGTTATGATTCATGATACGATTCATGATTCATGATTCAATTCATGATTCATGATTTATGATTCAATTCATGATTCATGATTCTTGATTCAATTCATGATTCATGATTCATGATTCGATTCATGATTCGATATTTGATTCATGATTCATGATTCAATTCATGATTCATGATTCAATTCATGATTCAACTCATGATTCATGATTCATGATTCAATTCATGATTTATGATTCAATTCATGATTAATGTCTCAATTCATGATTTATGATTCATGATTCAATTCATGATTCAATTCATGATTCTATTCATGATCCATGATTCAATTTATGATTCATGATTCATGATTCATGATTCATGATTCAAATTATGATTCATGATTCGATTCATGATTCAATTAATGATTTGTGATTCATGATACGATTCATGATTCATGATTCAATTCATGATTCATGATTTATGATTCAATTCATGATTCGATATTTGATTCATGATTCATGATTCAATTCATGATTCATGGTTCGATTCATGATTCATGATTCAATATTTGATTCTTGATTCATGATTCAATTCATGATTCATGGTTCAATTCATGATTCATGATTCAACTCATGATTCATGATTCATGATTCAATTCATGATTTATGATTCAATTCATGATTAATGATTCAATTCATGATTTATGATTCATGATTCAATTCATGATTCTATTCATGATTCATGATTCAATTCATGCTTCATGATTCCATTCATGATTCAATTAATGATTTGTGATTCATGATTCATGATTCAATTCATGATTCATGATTCAATTCATGAATCATGATTCGATTCATGATTCATGATTCATGATTCGATTCATAATTCATGATTCATGATTCGATTCATGATTCATGATTCATGATTTGATTCATGATTCATGATTCATGATTCAATTCATGATTCATTTCAAGATTCATGATTCAAATGGATTCATTTCATGATTCATGATTTAATTCATGATTCATGATTCATGATTCAATTCATGATTCTTTTCATGATTCATGATTCAATTCATGATTCATGATTCATGATTCAATTCATGATCCATGATTCGATTAATGATTCACGATTCAATTCATGATTCGTGATTCATGATTCATGATTCAATTCATGATTCATGATTCGATTTATGATTCATGATTCATGGTTCGGTTCATGATTCATGATTCAATATTTGATTCATGATTCATGATTCAGTTCATGATTCATGATTCAATTCATGATTCATGATTCAATTCATGATTCATGATTCAACTCATGATTCATGATTCATGATTCAATTCATGATTTATGATTCAATTCATGATTAATGATTCAATTCATGATTCAATTCATGATTTAATTCATGATACATTTCATGATTCATAATTCATGATTCAATTCATGATTCATGATTTAATTCATGATTCATGATTCAATTCATGATTCATGATTCAATTCATGAGTTATGATTCATGATACGATTCATGATTCATGATTCAATTCATGATTCAAGATTTATGATTCAATTCATGATTCATGATTCATGATTCTTGATTCAATTCATGATTTATGATTCATGATTAGATTCATGATTCGATATTTGATTCATGATTCATGATTCAATTCATGATTCATGATTCAATTCATGATTCATGATTCAACTCATGATTCATGATTCATGATTCAATTCATGATTTATGATTCAATTCATGATTAATGTCTCAATTCATGATTTATGATTCATGATTCAATTCATGATTCAATTCATGATTCTATTCATGATCCATGATTCAATTCATGATTAATGATTCATGATTCATGATTCAATTCATGATTCATGATTCGATTCATGATTCAATTAATGATTTGTGATTCATGATACGATTCATGATTCATGATTCAATTCATGATTCATGATTTATGATTCAATTCATGATTCGATATTTGATTCATGATTCATGATTCAATTCATGATTCATGGTTCGATTCATGATTCATGATTCAATATTTGATTCATGATTCATGATTCAATTCATGATTCATGATTCAATTCATGATTCATGATTCAACTCATGATTCATGATTCATGATTCAATTCATGATTTCTGATTCAATTCATGATTAATGATTCAATTCATGATTTATGATTCATGATTCAATTCATGATTCTATTCATTATTCATTATTCAATTCATGATTCATGATTCAATTCATTATTCATGATTCGATTCATGATTCAATTAATGATTTGTGATTCATGATTCATGATTCATGATTCGATTCATAATTCATGATTCATAATTCGATTCATGATTCATGATTCGATTCAAGATTCATGATTTGATTCATGATTCAAGATTCATGATTCAATTCATGATTCATGATTCATGATTCAATTCATGATTCATGATTCATGATTCAATTCATGATTCATTTCAAGATTCATGATTCAAATTATGATTCATTTCATGATTCATTTCATGATTCATGATTTAATTCATAAATCTAATCATGATTCATGATTCAATTCATGATTCATGATTAATGATTTGATGCATGATTAATGATTCAATTCATGATTCAATTCATGATTCATTTCATGATTCATGATTCATGATTCAATTCATGATTCTATTCATGATTCATGATTCAATTCATGATTCATGATTCATGTTTCAATTCATGATCCATGATTCGATTAATGATTCATGATTCAATTCAAGATTTATGATTCATGATTCAATTCATGATTCATGATTCGATTAATGATTCATGATTCAATTCATGATTCATGATTCATGATTCATGATTCAATTCACGATTCATGATTCGATTTATGATTCATGATTCATGATTCGATTCATGATGCATGATTCATGATTCTATTCATGATTCATGATTCGATTCATGATTCATGATTCAATTCATGATTCAGTTCATGATTCATAATTCATGATTCATTTCATGATTCAATTCATGATTTATGATTCATGATTCATAATTCAATTCATGATTCATGATTTGATTAATGATTCAATTCATGATTCATGATTCAATTCATGATTCATGATTCAATTCATGTTTCATGATTTGATTCATGATTCATGATTCATGATTCAATTCATGATACATGATTCATGATTAATGATTTGATTCATAATTCATGATTCATGATTCATGATCCATGATCCATGATTCAATTAATGATTCATGGTTCAATTCATGATTCGTGATTCATGATTCATGATTCAATTCATGATTCACGATTCATGATTCTATTCATGATTCATGATTCGATTCATGATTCATGATTCAATTCATGATTCATGATTCAATTCATGATTCATGATTCATGATTCATTTCATGATTCATGATTCAATTCATGATTCATGATTCATGATTCATGATTCAATTCATGATTCATGATTCGATTCATGATTCAATTCATGATTCATGATTCGATTCATGATTCAATTCAAGATTTATGATACAATTCATGATTCATGATTCAACTCATGATTCATGATTCAATTAATGATTTATGATTCAATTTATAATTCATGATTCAATTCATGATTCATGATTCATGATTCAATTCATGATTCTATTCATGATTCATTATTCAATTCATGATTAATGATTCAATTCATGATTTATGATTCATAATTCAATTCATGATTCAATTCATGATTCTATTCATGATTCATGATTCAATTCATGCTTCATGATTCCATTCATGATTCAATTAATGATTTGTGATTCATGATTCATGATTCAATTCATGATTCATGATTCAATTCATGAATCATGATTCGATTCATGATTCATGATTCGATTCATAATTCATGATTCATGATTCGATTCATGATTCATGATTCGATTCATGATTCATGATTTGATTCATGATTCATGATTCATGATTCAATTCATGATCCATGATTCGATTAATGATTCATGATTCAATTCATGATTTGTGATTCATGATTCATGATTTAATTCATGATTCATGATTCGATTTATGATTCATGATTCATGATTCAATTCATGATTTATGATTCAATTCATGATTAATGATTCAATTCATGATTCAATTCATGATTCAATTCATGATACATTTCATGATTCATGATTCATTATTTAATTCATGATTCATGATTTAATTCATGATTCATGATTCAATTCATGATTCATGATTCAATTCATGAGTTATGATTCATGATACGATTCATGATTCATGATTCAATTCATGATTCATGATTTATGATTCAATTCATGATTCATGATTCATGATTCTTGATTCAATTCATGATTCATGATTCATGATTAGATTCATGATTCGATATTTGATTCATGATTCATGATTCAATTCATGATTCATGATTCAATTCATGATTCATGATTCAACTCATGATTCATGATTCATGATTCAATTCATGATTTATGATTCAATTCATGATTAATGTCTCAATTCATGATTTATGATTCATGATTCAATTCATGATTCTATTCATGATCCATGATTCAATTCATGATTCATGATTCATGATTCATGATTCAATTCATGATTCATGATTCGATTCATGATTCAATTAATGATTTGTGATTCATGATACGATTCATGATTCATGATTCAATTCATGATTCGATATTTGATTCATGATTCATGATTCATTTCATGATTCATGGTTCGATTCATGATTCATGATTCAATATTTGATTCATGATTCATGATTCAATTCATGATTCATGATTCAATTCATGATTCATGATTCAACTCATGATTCATGATTCATGATTCAATTCATGATTTATGATTCAATTCATGATTAATGATTCAATTCATGATTTATGATTCATGATTCGATTCATGATTCAATTAATGATTTGTGATTCATGATTCATGATTCATGATTCGATTCATAATTCATGATTCATGATTCGATTCATGATTCATGATTCGATTCAAGATTCATGATTTGATTCATGATTCAAGATTCATGATTCAATTCATGATTCATGATCCATGATTCAATTCATGATTCATGATTCATGATTCAATTCATGATTCATTTCAAGATTCATGATTCAAATTATGATTCATTTCATGATTCATTTCATAATTCATGATTTAATTCATGATTCTAATCATGATTCATGATTCAATTCATGATTCATGATTAATGATTTGATGCATGATTAATGATTCAATTCATGATTCAATTCATGATTCATTTCATGATTCATGAATTATGATTCAATTCATGATTCTATTCATGATTCATGATTCAATTCATGATTCATGATTCATGATTCATGATTCAATTCATGATCCATGATTCGATTAATGATTCATGATTCAATTCATGATTCATGATTCAATTCATGATTCATGATTCGATTAATGATTCATGATTCAATTCATGATTCATGATTCATGATTCATGATTCAATTCATGATTCATGATTCAATTCATGATTCATGATTCGATTTATGATTCATGATTCATGATTCGATTCATGATGCATGATTCATGATTCTATTCATGATTCATGATTCGATTCATGATTCATGATTCGATTAATGATTCATGATTCAATTCATGATTCATGATTCATGATTCATTTCATGATTCATGATTCAATTCATGATTCATGATTCATGATTCATGATTCAATTCATGATTCATGATTTGATTCATGATTCAATTCATGATTCATGATTCAATTCATGATTCATGATTCAATTCATGTTTCATGATTTGATTCATGATTCATGATTCATGATTCAATTCATGATTCATGATTCATGATTAATGATTCGATTCATAATTCATGATTCATGATTCATGATCCATGATCCATGATTCAATTAATGATTCATGGTTCAATTCATGATTCGTGATTCATGATTCATGATTCAATTCATGATTCATGATTCAAATTATGATTCATGATACATGATTCAATTAATGATTCACGATTCATGATTCTATTCATGATTCATGATTCGATTCATGATTCATGATTCGATTCATGATTCATGATTCAATTCATGATTCATGATTCAATTCATGATTCATGATTCATGATTCATTTCATGATTCATGATTCAATTCATGATTCATGATTCATGATTCAATTCATGATTCATGATTCGATTCATGATTCAATTCATGATTCATGATTCGATTCATGATTCAATTCAAGATTCATGATTCAATTCATGATTCATGATTCAACTCATGATTCATGATTCAATTAATGATTTATGATTCAATTTATAATTCATGATTCAATTCATGATTCATGATTCATGATTCAATTCATGATTCTATTCATGATTCATTATTCAATTCATGATTAATGATTCAATTCATGATTTATGATTCATAATTCAATTCATGATTCAATTCATGATTCTATTCATGATTCATGATTCAATTCATGCTTCATGATTCCATTCATGATTCAATTAATGATTTGTGATTCATGATTCATGATTCAATTCATGATTCATGATTCAATTCATGATTCATGATTCAATTCATGAATCATGATTCGATTCATGATTCATGATTCATGATTCGATTCATAATTCATGATTCATGATTCAATTCATGATTCATGATTCAATTCATGATTCATGATTCAATTCATGAATCATGATTCGATTCATGATTCATGATTCATGATTCGATTCATAATTCATGATTCATGATTCGATTCATGATTCATGATTCGATTCATGATTCATGATTTGATTCATGATTCATGATTCAATTTATGATTCATTTCAAGATTCATGATTCAAATTGATTCATTTCATGATTCATGATTTAATTCATGATTCATGATTCATGATTCAATTCATGATTCTTTTCATGATTCATGATTCAATTCATGATTCATGATTCATGATTCAATTCATGATCCATGATTCGATTAATGATTCATGATTCAATTCATGATTTGTGATTCATGATTCATGATTCAATTCATGATTCATGATTCGATTTATGATTCATGATTCATGGTTCGGTTCATGATTCATGATTCAATATTTGATTCATGATTCATGATTCAATTCATGATTCATGATTCAATTCATGATTCATGATTCAATTCATGATTCATGATTCAACTCATGATTCATGATTCATGATTCAATTCATGATTTATGATTCAATTCATGATTAATGATTCAATTCATGATTCAATTCATGATTCAATTCATGATACATTTCATGATTCATGATTCATCATTCAATTCATGATTCATGATTTAATTCATGATTCATGATTCAATTCATGATTCATGATTCAATTCATGAGTTATGATTCATGATACGATTCATGATTCATGATTCAATTCATGATTCATGATTTATGATTCAATTCATGATTCATGATTCATGATTCTTGATTCAATTCATGATTCATGATTCATGATTAGATTCATGATTCGATATTTGATTCATGATTCATGATTCAATTCATGATTCATGATTCAATTCATGATTCATGATTCAACTCATGATTCATGATTCATGATTCGATTCATGATGCATGATTCATGATTCTATTCATGATTCATGATTCGATTCATGATTCATGATTCGATTAATGATTCATGATTCAATTCATGATTCATGATTCATGATTCATTTCATGATTCATGATTCAATTCATGATTCATGATTCATGATTCATGATTCAATTCATGATTCATGATTTGATTCATGATTCAATTCATGATTCATGATTCAATTCATGATTCATGATTCAATTCATGTTTCATGATTTGATTCATGATTCATGATTCATGATTCAATTCATGATTCATGATTCATGATTAATGATTCGATTCATAATTCATGATTCATGATTCATGATCCATGATCCATGATTCAATTAATGATTCATGGTTCAATTCATGATTCGTGATTCATGATTCATGATTCAATTCATGATTCATGATTCAAATTATGATTCATGATACATGATTCAATTAATGATTCACGATTCATGATTCTATTCATGATTCATGATTCGATTCATGATTCATGATTCGATTCATGATTCATGATTCAATTCATGATTCATGATTCAATTCATGATTCATGATTCATGATTCATTTCATGATTCATGATTCAATTCATGATTCATGATTCATGATTCAATTCATGATTCATGATTCGATTCATGATTCAATTCATGATTCATGATTCGATTCATGATTCAATTCAAGATTCATGATTCAATTCATGATTCATGATTCAACTCATGATTCATGATTCAATTAATGATTTATGATTCAATTTATAATTCATGATTCAATTCATGATTCATGATTCATGATTCAATTCATGATTCTATTCATGATTCATTATTCAATTCATGATTAATGATTCAATTCATGATTTATGATTCATAATTCAATTCATGATTCAATTCATGATTCTATTCATGATTCATGATTCAATTCATGCTTCATGATTCCATTCATGATTCAATTAATGATTTGTGATTCATGATTCATGATTCAATTCATGATTCATGATTCAATTCATGATTCATGATTCAATTCATGAATCATGATTCGATTCATGATTCATGATTCATGATTCGATTCATAATTCATGATTCATGATTCAATTCATGATTCATGATTCAATTCATGATTCATGATTCAATTCATGAATCATGATTCGATTCATGATTCATGATTCATGATTCGATTCATAATTCATGATTCATGATTCGATTCATGATTCATGATTCGATTCATGATTCATGATTTGATTCATGATTCATGATTCAATTTATGATTCATTTCAAGATTCATGATTCAAATTGATTCATTTCATGATTCATGATTTAATTCATGATTCATGATTCATGATTCAATTCATGATTCTTTTCATGATTCATGATTCAATTCATGATTCATGATTCATGATTCAATTCATGATCCATGATTCGATTAATGATTCATGATTCAATTCATGATTTGTGATTCATGATTCATGATTCAATTCATGATTCATGATTCGATTTATGATTCATGATTCATGGTTCGGTTCATGATTCATGATTCAATATTTGATTCATGATTCATGATTCAATTCATGATTCATGATTCAATTCATGATTCATGATTCAATTCATGATTCATGATTCAACTCATGATTCATGATTCATGATTCAATTCATGATTTATGATTCAATTCATGATTAATGATTCAATTCATGATTCAATTCATGATTCAATTCATGATACATTTCATGATTCATGATTCATCATTCAATTCATGATTCATGATTTAATTCATGATTCATGATTCAATTCATGATTCATGATTCAATTCATGAGTTATGATTCATGATACGATTCATGATTCATGATTCAATTCATGATTCATGATTTATGATTCAATTCATGATTCATGATTCATGATTCTTGATTCAATTCATGATTCATGATTCATGATTAGATTCATGATTCGATATTTGATTCATGATTCATGATTCAATTCATGATTCATGATTCAATTCATGATTCATGATTCAACTCATGATTCATGATTCATGATTCAATTCATGATTTATGATTCAATTCATGATTAATGTCTCAATTCATGATTTATGATTCATGATTCAATTCATGATTCATTTCATGATTCTATTCATGATCCATGATTCAATTCATGATTCATGATTCATGATTCATGATTCATGATTCAATTCATGATTCATGATTCGATTCATGATTCAATTAATGATTTGTGATTCATGATACGATTCATGATTCAATTCATGATTCATGATTTATGATTCAATTCATGATTCGATATTTGATTCATGATTCATGATTCAATTCATGATTCATGGTTCGATTCATGATTCAATATTTGATTCATGATTCATGATTCAATTCATGATTCATGATTCAATTCATGATTCATGATTCAATTCATGATTCATGATTCAACTCATGATTCATGATTCATGATTCAATTCATGATTTATGATTCAATTCATGATTAATGATTCAATTCATGATTTATGATTCATGATTCAATTCATGATTCTATTCATTATTCATTATTCAATTCATGATTCATGATTCAATTCATTATTCATGATTCGATTCATGATTCAATTAATGATTTGTGATTCATGATTCATGATTCATGATTCGATTCATAATTCATGATTCATGATTCGATTCATGATTCATGATTCGATTCAAGATTCATGATTTGATTCATGATTCAAGATTCATGATTCAATTCATGATTCATTTCAAGAATCATGATTCAAATTATGATTCATTTCATGATTCATTTCATAATTCATGATTTAATTCATGATTCTAACGATGATTCATGATTCAATTCATGATTCATGATTAATGATTTGATGCATGATTAATGATTCAATTCATGATTCAATTCATGATTCATTTCATGATTCATGATTCATGATTCAATTCATGATTCTTTTCATGATTCATGATTCAATTCATGATTCATGATTCATGATTCATGATTCAATTCATGAACCATGATTCGATTAATGATTCATGATTCAATTCATGATTCATGATTCAATTCATGATTCATGATTCGATTAATGATTCATGATTCAATTCATGATTCATGATTCATGATTCATGATTCAATTCATGATTCATGATTCGATTTATGATTCATGATTCATGATTCGATTCATGATGCATGATTCATGATTCTATTCATGATTCATGATTCGATTCATGATTCATGATTCAATTCATGATTCATGATTCAATTCATGATTCATGATTCATGATTCATTTCATGATTCATGATTCAATTCATGATTCATGATTCATGATTCATTTCATGATTCATGATTCAATTCATGATTCATGATTCATGATTCATGATTCAATTCATGATTCATGATTTGATTCATGATTCAATTCATGATTCATGATTCAATTCATGATTCATGATTCAATTCATGTTTCATGATTTGATTCATGATCCATGATTCATGATTCAATTCATGATTTATGATTCATGATTAATGATTCGATTCATAATTCATGATTCATGATTCATGATCCATTATCCATGATTCAATTAATGATTCATGGTTCAATTCAAGATTCGTGATTCATGATTCATGATTCAAATTATGATTCATGATTCAATTTATGATTCATGAATCATGATTCAATTAATGATTCACAATTCATGATTCTATTCATGATTCATGATTCGATTCATGATTCATGATTCGATTCATGATTCATGATTCAATTCATGATTCATGATTCAATTCATGATTCATGATTCATTTCATGATTCATGATTCAATTCATGATTCATGATTCATGATTCATGATTTAATTCATGATTCATGATTCGATTCATGATTCAATTCTTGATTCATGATTCGATTCATGATTCAATTCAAGATTCATGATTCAATTCATGATTCATGATTCAACTCATGATTCATGATTCAATTAATGATTTATGATTCAATTTATAATTCATGATTCAATTCATGATTCATGATTCATGATTCAATTCATGATTCTATTCATGATTCATTATTCAATTCATGATTAATGATTCAATTCATGATTTATGATTCATAATTCAATTCATGATTCAATTCATGATTCTATTCATGATTCAATTCATGATTTATGATTTGATTCATGATTCATGATTCATGATTCAATTCATGATTTATGATTCATGATTAATGATTCGATTCATAATTCATGATTTATGATTCATGATCCATGATCCATGATTCAATTAATGATTCATGGTTCAATTCATGATTCGTGATTCATGATTCATGATTCAAATTATGATTCATGATTCAATTTATGATTCATGAATCATGATTCAATTAATGATTCACGATTCATGATTCTATTCATGATTCATGATTCGATTCATGATTCATGATTCGATTCATGATTCATGATTCAATTCATGATTCATGATTCAATTCATGATTCATGATTCATTTCATGATTCATGATTCAATTCATGATTCATGATTCATGATTCATGATTTAATTCATGATTCATGATTCGATTCATGATTCAATTCATGATTCATGATTCGATTCATGATTCAATTCAAGATTCATGATTCAATTCATGATTCATGATTCAACTCATGATTCATGATTCAATTAATGATTTATGATTCAATTTATAATTCATGATTCAATTCATGATTCATGATTCATGATTCAATTCATGATTCTATTCATGATTCATTATTCAATTCATGATTAATGATTCAATTCATGATTTATGATTCATAATTCAATTCATGATTCAATTCATGATTCTATTCATGATTCATGATTCAATTCATGCTTCATGATTCCATTCATGATTCAATTAATGATTTGTGATTCATGATTCATGATTCAATTCATGATTCATGATTCAATTCATGATTCATGATTCAATTCATGAATCATGATTCGATTAATGATTCATGATTCATGATTCGATTCATAATTCATGATTCATGATTCGATTCATGATTCATGATTCGATTCATGATTCATGATTTGATTCATGATTCATGATTCATGATTCAATTCATGATTCATTTCAAGATTCATGATTCAAATTGATTCATTTCATGATTCATGATTTAATTCATGATTCATGATTCATGATTCAATTCATGATTCTTTTCATGATTCATGATTCAATTCATGATTCATGATTCATGATTCAATTCATGATCCATGATTCGATTAATGATTCATGATTCAATTCATGATTTGTGATTCATGATTCATGATTCAATTCATGATTTATGATTCAATTCATGATTAATGATTCAATTCATGATTCAATTCATGATTCAATTCATGATACATTTCATGATTCATGATTCATCATTCAATTCATGATTCATGATTTAATTCATGATTCATGATTCAATTCATGATTCATGATTCAATTCATGAGTTATGATTCATGATTCATGATTCATGATTAGATTCATGATTCGATATTTGATTCATGATTCATGATTCAATTCATGATTCATGATTCATGATTCTTGATTCAATTCATGATTCATGATTCATGATTAGATTCATGATTCGATATTTGATTCATGATTCATGATTCAATTCATGATTCATGATTCAATTCATGATTCATGATTCAACTCATGATTCATGATTCATGATTCAATTCATGATTTATGATTCAATTCATGATTAATGTCTCAATTCATGATTTATGATTCATGATTCAATTCATGATTCAATTCATGATTCTATTCATGATCCATGATTCAATTCATGATTCATGATTCGATTCATGATTCAATTAATGATTTGTGATTCATGATACGATTCATGATTTGTGATTCATGATACGATTCATGATTCATGATTCAATTCATGATTCATGATTTATGATTCAATTCATGATTCGATATTTGATTCATGATTCATGATTCAATTCATGATTCATGGTTCGATTCATGATTCATGATTCAATATTTGATTCATGATTCATGATTCAATTCATGATTCATGATTCAATTCATGATTCATGATTCAACTCATGATTCATGACTCATGATTCAATTCATGATTTATGATTCAATTCATGATTAATGATTCAATTCATGATTTATGATTCATGATTCAATTCATGATTCTTTTCATTATTCATTATTCAATTCATGATTCATGATTCAATTCATTATTCATGATTCGATTCATGATTCAATTAATGATTTGTGATTCATGATTCATGATTCATGATTCGATTCATAATTCATGATTCATGATTCGATTCATGATTCATGATTCGATTCAAGATTCATGATTTGATTCATGATTCAAGATTCATGATTCAATTCATGATTCATGATCCATGATTCAATTCATGATTCATGATTCATGATTCAATTCATGATTCATTTCAAGATTCATGATTCAAATTATGATTCATTTCATGATTCATTTCATAATTCATGATTTAATTCATGATTCTAATCATGATTCATGATTCAATTCATGATTCATGATTAATGATTTGATGCATGATTAATGATTCAATTCATGATTCAATTCATGATTAATTTCATGATTCATGATTCATGATTCAATTCATGATTCTATTCATGATTCATGATTCAATTCATGATTCATGATTCATGATTCATGATTCAATTCATGATCCATGATTCGATTAATGATTCATGATTCAATTCATGATTCATGATTCATGATTCAATTCATGATTCATGATTCGATTAATGATTCATGATTCAATTCATGATTCATGATTCATGATTCATGATTCAATTCATGATTCATGATTCGATTTATGATTCATGATTCATGATTCGATTCATGATGCATGATTCATGATTCTATTCATGATTCATGATTCGATTCATGATTCATGATTCAATTCATGATTCATGATTCAATTCATGATTCATGATTCATGATTCATTTCATGATTCATGATTCAATTCATGATTCATGATTCATGATTCATGATTCAATTCATGATTCATGATTTGATTAATGATTCAATTCATGATTCATGATTCAATTCATGATTCATGATTCAATTCATGTTTCATGATTTGATTCATGATTCATGATTCATGATTCAATTCATGATTCATGATTCATGATTAATGATTCGATTCATAATTCATGATTTATGATTCATGATCCATGATCCATGATTCAATTCATGATTCATGATTCAATTTATGATTCATGATTCATGATTCAATTAATGATTCACGATTCATGATTCGATTCATGATTCATGATTCGATTCATGATTCATGATTCAATTCATGATTCATGATTCAATTCATGATTCATGATTCATGATTCATTTCATGATTCATGATTCAATTCATGATTCATGATTCATGATTCATGATTCAATTCATGATTCATGATTCGATTCATGATTCAATTCATGATTCATGATTCGATTCATGATTCAATTCAAGATTCATGATTCAATCATGATTCATGATTCAACTCATGATTCATGATTCAATTAATGATTTATGATTCAATTTATAATTCATGATTCAATTCATGATTCATGATTCATGATTCAATTCATGATTCTATTCATGATTCATTATTCAATTCATGATTAATGATTCAATTCATGAATTATGATTCATAATTCAATTCATGATTCAATTCATGATTCTATTCAGGATTCATGATTCAATTCATGCTTCATGATTCCATTCATGATTCAATTAATGATTTGTGATTCATGATTCATGATTCAATTCATGATTCATGATTCAATTCATGATTCATGATTCAATTCATGAATCATGATTCGATTCATGATTCATGATTCATGATTCGATTCATAATTCATGATTCATGATTCGATTCATGATTCATGATTCGATTCATGATTCATGATTTGATTCATGATTCATGATTCATGATTCAATTCATGATTCATTTCAAGATTCATGATTCAAATTGATTCATTTCATGAATTATGATTTAATTCATGATTCATGATTCATGATTCAATTCATGATTCTTTTCATAATTCATGATTCAATTCATGATTCATGATTCATGATTCAATTCATGATCCATGATTCGATTAATGATTCATGATTCAATTCATGATTTGTGATTCATGATTCATGATTTAATTCATGATTCATGATTCGATTTATGATTCATGATTCATGGTTCGGTTCATGATTCATGATTCAATATTTGATTCATGATTCATGATTCAATTCATGATTCATGATTCAATTCATGATTCATGATTCAATTCATGATTCATGATTCAACTCATGATTCATGATTCATGATTCAATTCATGATTTATGATTCAATTCATGATTAATGATTCAATTCATGATTCAATTCATGATTCAATTCATGATACATTTCATAATTCATGATTCATCATTCAATTCATGATTCATGATTTAATTCATGATTCATGATTCAATTCATGATTCATGATTCAATTCATGAGTTATGATTCATGATATGATTCATGATTCATGATTCAATTCATGATTCATGATTTATGATTCAATTCATGATTCATGATTCATGATTCTTGATTCAATTCATGATTCATGATTCATGATTAGATTCATGATTCGATATTTGATTCATGATTCATGATTCAATTCATGATTCATGATTCAACTCATGATTCATGATTCATGTTTCAATTCATGATTTATGATTCAATTCATGATTAATGTCTCAATTCATGATTTATGATTCATGATTCAATTCATCATTCATGATTCAACTCATGATTCATGATTCATGTTTCAATTCATGATTTATGATTCAATTCATGATTAATGTCTCAATTCATGATTTATGATTCATGATTCAATTCATGATTCATGATTCGATTCATGATTCAATTAATGATTTGTGATTCATGATACGATTCATGATTCATGATTCAATTCATGATTCATGATTTATGATTCAATTCATGATTCAATATTTGATTCATGATTCATGATTCAATTCATGATTGATGGTTCGATTCATGATTCATGATTCAATATTTGATTCATGATTCATGATTCAATTCATGATTCATGATTCCATTCATGATTCATGATTCAACTCATGATTCATGATTCATGATTCAATTCATGATTTATGATTCAATTCATGATTAATGATTCAATTCATGATTTATGATTCATGATTCAATTCATGATTCTATTCATTATTCATTATTCAATTCATGATTCATGATTCAATTCATTATTCATGATTCGATTCATGATTCAATTAATGATTTCTGATTCATGATTCATGATTCATGATTCGATTGATAATTCATGATTCATGATTCGATTCATGATTCATGATTCGATTCAAGATTCATGATTTGATTCATGATTCAAGATTCATGATTCAATTCATGATTCATGATCCATGATTCAATTCATGATTCATGATTCATGATTCAATTCATGATTCATTTCAAGATTCATGATTCAAATTATGATTCATTTCATGATTCATTTTATAATTCATGATTTAATTCATGATTCTAATCATGATTCATGATTCAATTCATGATTACATGATTAATGATTTGATGCATGATTAATGATTCAATTCATGATTCAATTCATGATTCATTTCATGATTCATGATTCAATTCATGATTCTATTCATGATTCATGATTCAATTCATGATTCATGATTCGATTAATGATTCATGATTCAATTCATGATTCTATTCATGATTCATGATTCAATTCATGATTCATGATTCATGATTCAATTCATGATCCATGATTCGATTAATGATTCATGATTCAATTCATGATTCATGATTCATGATTCAATTCATGATTCATGATTCGATTAATGATTCATGATTCAATTCATGATTCATGATTCGTGATTCATGATTCAATTCATGATTCATGATTCAATTTATGATTCATGATTCATGATTCGATTCATGATGCATGATTCATGATTCTATTCATGATTCATGATTCGATTCATGATTCATGATTCAATTCATGATTCATGATTCAATTCATGATTCATGATTCATGATTCATTTCATGATTCATGATTCAATTCATGATTCATGATTCATGATTCATGATTCAATTCATGATTCATGATTTGATTCATGATTCAATTCATGATTCATGATTCAATTCATGATTCATGATTCAATTCATGTTTCATGATTTGATTCATGATTCATGATTCATGATTCAATTCATGATTCATGATTCATGATTAATGATTCAATTCATAATTCATGATTCATGATTCATGATCCATGATCCATGATCCATGATTCAATTAATGATTCATGGTTCAATTCATGATTCGTGATTCATGATTCATGATTCAATTCATGATTCATGATTCAATTTATGATTCATGATTCATGATTCAATTAATGATTCACGATTCATGATTCTATTCATGATTCATGATTCGATTCATGATTCATGATTCGATTCATGAATCATGATTCAATTCATGATTCATGATTCATGATTCATTTCATGATTCATGATTCAATTCATGATTCATGATTCGATTCATGATTCAATTCATGATTCATGATTCGATTCATGATTCAATTCAAGATTCATGATTCAATTCATGATTCATGATTCAACTCATGATTCATGATTCAATTAATGATTTATGATTCAATTTATGATTCATGATTCAATTCATGATTCATGATTCATGATTCAATTCATGATTCTATTCATGATTCATTATTCAATTCATGATTCATAATTCAATTCATGATTCATGATTCATGATTCAATTCATGTTTCATGATTTGATTCATCATTCATGATTCATGATTCAATTCATGATTCATGATTCATGATTAATGATTCGATTCATGATTCATGATTCATGATTCAATTCATGATTCAATTCATGATTCAATTCATGATTCACGATTCAATTCCTGATTCATTTCATGATTCAATTCATGATTCAATTCATGATTAATTTCATGATTCATGATTCAATTCATGATTCAAGATTCATGATTCAATTCATGATTCATTTCATGATTCATGATTCATCATTCAATTCATGATTCACTTCATGATTCATGATTTAATTCATGATTCATAGTTCATGATTCAATTCATGATTCATGATTCGATATTTGATTCATGATTCATGATTCAATTCATAATTCATGATTCAACTCATGATTCATGATTCATGATTCAATTCATGATTTATGATTCAATTCATGAATAATGATTCAATTCATGATTTATGATTCATAATTCAATTCATGATTCAATTCATGATTCTATTCATGATTCATGATTCAATTCATGATTCATGATTCCATTCATGATTCAATTAATGATTTGTGATTCATGATTCATGATTCAATTCATGATTCATGATTCAATTCATGATTCATGATTCAATTCATGAATCATGATTCGATTCATGATTCATGATTCGATTCATAATTCATGATTCATGATTCGATTCATGATTCATGATTCGATTCATGATTCATGATTCGATTCATTATTCATGATTTGATTCATGATTCATGATTCATGATTCAATTCATGATTCATTTCAAGATTCATGATTCAAATTGATTCAATTCATGATTCATGATTTAATTCATGATTCATGATTCATGATTCAATTCATGATTTATTTTCATGATTCATGATTCAATTCATGATTCATGATTCATGATTCAATTCATGATCCATGATTCGATTAATGATTCATGATTCAATTCATGATTCGTGATTCATGATTCATGATTCAATTCATGATTCATGATTTGACTTATGATTCATGATTCATGGTTCGGTTCATGATTCATGATTCAATATTTGATTCATGATTCATGATTCAATTCATGATTCATGATGCAATTCATGATTCATGATTCAATTCATGATTCATGATTCAATTCATGATTTATGATTCAACTCATGATTCATGATTCATGATTCAATTCATGATGTATGATTCAATTCATGATTAATGATTTAATTCATGATTCAATTCATGATTCAATTCATGATACATTTCATGATTCATGATTCATCATTCAATTCATGATTCATGATTCAATTCATGATACATTTCATGATTCATGATTCATCATTCAATTCATGATTCATGATTTAATTCATGATTCATGATTCAATTTATGATTCATGATTCAATTCATGAGTTATGATTCATGATACGATTCATGATTCATGATTCAATTCATGATTCATGATTTATGATTCAATTCATGATTCATGATTCTTGATTCAATTCATGATTCATGATTCATGATTCGATTCATGATTCGATATTTGATTCATGATTCATGATTCAATTCATGATTCATGATTCAATTCATGATTCAACTCATGATTCATGATTCATGATTCAATTCATGATTTATGATTCAATTCATGATTAATGTCTCAATTCATGATTTATGATTCATGATTCAATTCATGATTCAATTCATGATTCTATTCATGATCCATGATTCAATTTATGATTCATGATTCATGATTCATGATTCATGATTCAAATTATGATTCATGATTCGATTCATGATTCAATTAATGATTTGTGATTCATGATACGATTCATGATTCATGATTCAATTCATGATTCATGATTTATGATTCAATTCATGATTCGATATTTGATTCATGATTCATGATTCAATTCATGATTCATGGTTCGATTCATGATTCATGATTCAATATTTGATTCATGATTCATGATTCAATTCATGATTCATGGTTCAATTCATGATTCATGATTCAACTCATGATTCATGATTCATGATTCAATTCATGATTTATGATTCAATTCATGATTAATGATTCAATTCATGATTTATGATTCATGATTCAATTCATGATTCTATTCATGATTCATGATTCAATTCATGCTTCATGATTCCATTCATGATTCAATTAATGATTTGTGATTCATGATTCATGATTCAATTCATGATTCATGATTCAATTCATGAATCATGATTCGATTCATGATTCATGATTCATGATTCGATTCATAATTCATGATTCATGATTCGATTCATGATTCATGATTCATGATTTGATTCATGATTCATGATTCATGATTCAATTCATGATTCATTTCAAGATTCATGATTCAAATTGATTCATTTCATGATTCATGATTTAATTCATGATTCATGATTCATGATTCAATTCATGATTCTTTTCATGATTCATGATTCAATTCATGATTCATGATTCATGATTCAATTCATGATCCATGATTCGATTAATGATTCACGATTCAATTCATGATTCGTGATTCATGATTCATGATTCAATTCATGATTCATGATTCGATTTATGATTCATGATTCATGGTTCGGTTCATGATTCATGATTCAATATTTGATTCATGATTCATGATTCAGTTCATGATTCATGATTCAATTCATGATTCATGATTCAATTCATGATTCATGATTCAACTCATGATTCATGATTCATGATTCAATTCATGATTTATGATTCAATTCATGATTAATGATTCAATTCATGATTCAATTCATGATTTAATTCATGATACATTTCATGATTCATAATTCATGATTCAATTCATGATTCATGATTTAATTCATGATTCATGATTCAATTCATGATTCATGATTCAATTCATGAGTTATGATTCATGATACGATTCATGATTCATGATTCAATTCATGATTCAAGATTTATGATTCAATTCATGATTCATGATTCATGATTCTTGATTCAATTCATGATTTATGATTCATGATTAGATTCATGATTCGATATTTGATTCATGATTCATGATTCAATTCATGATTCATGATTCAATTCATGATTCATGATTCAACTCATGATTCATGATTCATGATTCAATTCATGATTTATGATTCAATTCATGATTAATGTCTCAATTCATGATTTATGATTCATGATTCAATTCATGATTCAATTCATGATTCTATTCATGATCCATGATTCAATTCATGATTAATGATTCATGATTCATGATTCAATTCATGATTCATGATTCGATTCATGATTCAATTAATGATTTGTGATTCATGATACGATTCATGATTCATGATTCAATTCATGATTCATGATTTATGATTCAATTCATGATTCGATATTTGATTCATGATTCATGATTCAATTCATGATTCATGGTTCGATTCATGATTCATGATTCAATATTTGATTCATGATTCATGATTCAATTCATGATTCATGATTCAATTCATGATTCATGATTCAACTCATGATTCATGATTCATGATTCAATTCATGATTTCTGATTCAATTCATGATTAATGATTCAATTCATGATTTATGATTCATGATTCAATTCATGATTCTATTCATTATTCATTATTCAATTCATGATTCATGATTCAATTCATTATTCATGATTCGATTCATGATTCAATTAATGATTTGTGATTCATGATTCATGATTCATGATTCGATTCATAATTCATGATTCATAATTCGATTCATGATTCATGATTCGATTCAAGATTCATGATTTGATTCATGATTCAAGATTCATGATTCAATTCATGATTCATGATTCATGATTCAATTCATGATTCATGATTCATGATTCAATTCATGATTCATTTCAAGATTCATGATTCAAATTATGATTCATTTCATGATTCATTTCATGATTCATGATTTAATTCATAAATCTAATCATGATTCATGATTCAATTCATGATTCATGATTAATGATTTGATGCATGATTAATGATTCAATTCATGATTCAATTCATGATTCATTTCATGATTCATGATTCATGATTCAATTCATGATTCTATTCATGATTCATGATTCAATTCATGATTCATGATTCATGTTTCAATTCATGATCCATGATTCGATTAATGATTCATGATTCAATTCAAGATTTATGATTCATGATTCAATTCATGATTCATGATTCGATTAATGATTCATGATTCAATTCATGATTCATGATTCATGATTCATGATTCAATTCACGATTCATGATTCGATTTATGATTCATGATTCATGATTCGATTCATGATGCATGATTCATGATTCTATTCATGATTCATGATTCGATTCATGATTCATGATTCAATTCATGATTCAGTTCATGATTCATAATTCATGATTCATTTCATGATTCAATTCATGATTTATGATTCATGATTCATAATTCAATTCATGATTCATGATTTGATTAATGATTCAATTCATGATTCATGATTCAATTCATGATTCATGATTCAATTCATGTTTCATGATTTGATTCATGATTCATGATTCATGATTCAATTCATGATTCATGATTCATGATTAATGATTTGATTCATAATTCATGATTCATGATTCATGATCCATGATCCATGATTCAATTAATGATTCATGGTTCAATTCATGATTCGTGATTCATGATTCATGATTCAATTCATGATTCACGATTCATGATTCTATTCATGATTCATGATTCGATTCATGATTCATGATTCAATTCATGATTCATGATTCAATTCATGATTCATGATTCATGATTCATTTCATGATTCATGATTCAATTCATGATTCATGATTCATGATTCATGATTCAATTCATGATTCATGATTCGATTCATGATTCAATTCATGATTCATGATTCGATTCATGATTCAATTCAAGATTTATGATACAATTCATGATTCATGATTCAACTCATGATTCATGATTCAATTAATGATTTATGATTCAATTTATAATTCATGATTCAATTCATGATTCATGATTCATGATTCAATTCATGATTCTATTCATGATTCATTATTCAATTCATGATTAATGATTCAATTCATGATTTATGATTCATAATTCAATTCATGATTCAATTCATGATTCTATTCATGATTCATGATTCAATTCATGCTTCATGATTCCATTCATGATTCAATTAATGATTTGTGATTCATGATTCATGATTCAATTCATGATTCATGATTCAATTCATGAATCATGATTCGATTCATGATTCATGATTCGATTCATAATTCATGATTCATGATTCGATTCATGATTCATGATTCGATTCATGATTCATGATTTGATTCATGATTCATGATTCATGATTCAATTCATGATCCATGATTCGATTAATGATTCATGATTCAATTCATGATTTGTGATTCATGATTCATGATTTAATTCATGATTCATGATTCGATTTATGATTCATGATTCATGATTCAATTCATGATTTATGATTCAATTCATGATTAATGATTCAATTCATGATTCAATTCATGATTCAATTCATGATACATTTCATGATTCATGATTCATTATTTAATTCATGATTCATGATTTAATTCATGATTCATGATTCAATTCATGATTCATGATTCAATTCATGAGTTATGATTCATGATACGATTCATGATTCATGATTCAATTCATGATTCATGATTTATGATTCAATTCATGATTCATGATTCATGATTCTTGATTCAATTCATGATTCATGATTCATGATTAGATTCATGATTCGATATTTGATTCATGATTCATGATTCAATTCATGATTCATGATTCAATTCATGATTCATGATTCAACTCATGATTCATGATTCATGATTCAATTCATGATTTATGATTCAATTCATGATTAATGTCTCAATTCATGATTTATGATTCATGATTCAATTCATGATTCTATTCATGATCCATGATTCAATTCATGATTCATGATTCATGATTCATGATTCAATTCATGATTCATGATTCGATTCATGATTCAATTAATGATTTGTGATTCATGATACGATTCATGATTCATGATTCAATTCATGATTCGATATTTGATTCATGATTCATGATTCATTTCATGATTCATGGTTCGATTCATGATTCATGATTCAATATTTGATTCATGATTCATGATTCAATTCATGATTCATGATTCAATTCATGATTCATGATTCAACTCATGATTCATGATTCATGATTCAATTCATGATTTATGATTCAATTCATGATTAATGATTCAATTCATGATTTATGATTCATGATTCGATTCATGATTCAATTAATGATTTGTGATTCATGATTCATGATTCATGATTCGATTCATAATTCATGATTCATGATTCGATTCATGATTCATGATTCGATTCAAGATTCATGATTTGATTCATGATTCAAGATTCATGATTCAATTCATGATTCATGATCCATGATTCAATTCATGATTCATGATTCATGATTCAATTCATGATTCATTTCAAGATTCATGATTCAAATTATGATTCATTTCATGATTCATTTCATAATTCATGATTTAATTCATGATTCTAATCATGATTCATGATTCAATTCATGATTCATGATTAATGATTTGATGCATGATTAATGATTCAATTCATGATTCAATTCATGATTCATTTCATGATTCATGAATTATGATTCAATTCATGATTCTATTCATGATTCATGATTCAATTCATGATTCATGATTCATGATTCATGATTCAATTCATGATCCATGATTCGATTAATGATTCATGATTCAATTCATGATTCATGATTCAATTCATGATTCATGATTCGATTAATGATTCATGATTCAATTCATGATTCATGATTCATGATTCATGATTCAATTCATGATTCATGATTCAATTCATGATTCATGATTCGATTTATGATTCATGATTCATGATTCGATTCATGATGCATGATTCATGATTCTATTCATGATTCATGATTCGATTCATGATTCATGATTCGATTAATGATTCATGATTCAATTCATGATTCATGATTCATGATTCATTTCATGATTCATGATTCAATTCATGATTCATGATTCATGATTCATGATTCAATTCATGATTCATGATTTGATTCATGATTCAATTCATGATTCATGATTCAATTCATGATTCATGATTCAATTCATGTTTCATGATTTGATTCATGATTCATGATTCATGATTCAATTCATGATTCATGATTCATGATTAATGATTCGATTCATAATTCATGATTCATGATTCATGATCCATGATCCATGATTCAATTAATGATTCATGGTTCAATTCATGATTCGTGATTCATGATTCATGATTCAATTCATGATTCATGATTCAAATTATGATTCATGATACATGATTCAATTAATGATTCACGATTCATGATTCTATTCATGATTCATGATTCGATTCATGATTCATGATTCGATTCATGATTCATGATTCAATTCATGATTCATGATTCAATTCATGATTCATGATTCATGATTCATTTCATGATTCATGATTCAATTCATGATTCATGATTCATGATTCAATTCATGATTCATGATTCGATTCATGATTCAATTCATGATTCATGATTCGATTCATGATTCAATTCAAGATTCATGATTCAATTCATGATTCATGATTCAACTCATGATTCATGATTCAATTAATGATTTATGATTCAATTTATAATTCATGATTCAATTCATGATTCATGATTCATGATTCAATTCATGATTCTATTCATGATTCATTATTCAATTCATGATTAATGATTCAATTCATGATTTATGATTCATAATTCAATTCATGATTCAATTCATGATTCTATTCATGATTCATGATTCAATTCATGCTTCATGATTCCATTCATGATTCAATTAATGATTTGTGATTCATGATTCATGATTCAATTCATGATTCATGATTCAATTCATGATTCATGATTCAATTCATGAATCATGATTCGATTCATGATTCATGATTCATGATTCGATTCATAATTCATGATTCATGATTCAATTCATGATTCATGATTCAATTCATGATTCATGATTCAATTCATGAATCATGATTCGATTCATGATTCATGATTCATGATTCGATTCATAATTCATGATTCATGATTCGATTCATGATTCATGATTCGATTCATGATTCATGATTTGATTCATGATTCATGATTCAATTTATGATTCATTTCAAGATTCATGATTCAAATTGATTCATTTCATGATTCATGATTTAATTCATGATTCATGATTCATGATTCAATTCATGATTCTTTTCATGATTCATGATTCAATTCATGATTCATGATTCATGATTCAATTCATGATCCATGATTCGATTAATGATTCATGATTCAATTCATGATTTGTGATTCATGATTCATGATTCAATTCATGATTCATGATTCGATTTATGATTCATGATTCATGGTTCGGTTCATGATTCATGATTCAATATTTGATTCATGATTCATGATTCAATTCATGATTCATGATTCAATTCATGATTCATGATTCAATTCATGATTCATGATTCAACTCATGATTCATGATTCATGATTCAATTCATGATTTATGATTCAATTCATGATTAATGATTCAATTCATGATTCAATTCATGATTCAATTCATGATACATTTCATGATTCATGATTCATCATTCAATTCATGATTCATGATTTAATTCATGATTCATGATTCAATTCATGATTCATGATTCAATTCATGAGTTATGATTCATGATACGATTCATGATTCATGATTCAATTCATGATTCATGATTTATGATTCAATTCATGATTCATGATTCATGATTCTTGATTCAATTCATGATTCATGATTCATGATTAGATTCATGATTCGATATTTGATTCATGATTCATGATTCAATTCATGATTCATGATTCAATTCATGATTCATGATTCAACTCATGATTCATGATTCATGATTCAATTCATGATTTATGATTCAATTCATGATTAATGTCTCAATTCATGATTTATGATTCATGATTCAATTCATGATTCATTTCATGATTCTATTCATGATCCATGATTCAATTCATGATTCATGATTCATGATTCATGATTCATGATTCAATTCATGATTCATGATTCGATTCATGATTCAATTAATGATTTGTGATTCATGATACGATTCATGATTCAATTCATGATTCATGATTTATGATTCAATTCATGATTCGATATTTGATTCATGATTCATGATTCAATTCATGATTCATGGTTCGATTCATGATTCAATATTTGATTCATGATTCATGATTCAATTCATGATTCATGATTCAATTCATGATTCATGATTCAATTCATGATTCATGATTCAACTCATGATTCATGATTCATGATTCAATTCATGATTTATGATTCAATTCATGATTAATGATTCAATTCATGATTTATGATTCATGATTCAATTCATGATTCTATTCATTATTCATTATTCAATTCATGATTCATGATTCAATTCATTATTCATGATTCGATTCATGATTCAATTAATGATTTGTGATTCATGATTCATGATTCATGATTCGATTCATAATTCATGATTCATGATTCGATTCATGATTCATGATTCGATTCAAGATTCATGATTTGATTCATGATTCAAGATTCATGATTCAATTCATGATTCATTTCAAGAATCATGATTCAAATTATGATTCATTTCATGATTCATTTCATAATTCATGATTTAATTCATGATTCTAACGATGATTCATGATTCAATTCATGATTCATGATTAATGATTTGATGCATGATTAATGATTCAATTCATGATTCAATTCATGATTCATTTCATGATTCATGATTCATGATTCAATTCATGATTCTTTTCATGATTCATGATTCAATTCATGATTCATGATTCATGATTCATGATTCAATTCATGAACCATGATTCGATTAATGATTCATGATTCAATTCATGATTCATGATTCAATTCATGATTCATGATTCGATTAATGATTCATGATTCAATTCATGATTCATGATTCATGATTCATGATTCAATTCATGATTCATGATTCGATTTATGATTCATGATTCATGATTCGATTCATGATGCATGATTCATGATTCTATTCATGATTCATGATTCGATTCATGATTCATGATTCAATTCATGATTCATGATTCAATTCATGATTCATGATTCATGATTCATTTCATGATTCATGATTCAATTCATGATTCATGATTCATGATTCATTTCATGATTCATGATTCAATTCATGATTCATGATTCATGATTCATGATTCAATTCATGATTCATGATTTGATTCATGATTCAATTCATGATTCATGATTCAATTCATGATTCATGATTCAATTCATGTTTCATGATTTGATTCATGATCCATGATTCATGATTCAATTCATGATTTATGATTCATGATTAATGATTCGATTCATAATTCATGATTCATGATTCATGATCCATTATCCATGATTCAATTAATGATTCATGGTTCAATTCAAGATTCGTGATTCATGATTCATGATTCAAATTATGATTCATGATTCAATTTATGATTCATGAATCATGATTCAATTAATGATTCACAATTCATGATTCTATTCATGATTCATGATTCGATTCATGATTCATGATTCGATTCATGATTCATGATTCAATTCATGATTCATGATTCAATTCATGATTCATGATTCATTTCATGATTCATGATTCAATTCATGATTCATGATTCGATTCATGATTCAATTCTTGATTCATGATTCGATTCATGATTCAATTCAAGATTCATGATTCAATTCATGATTCATGATTCAACTCATGATTCATGATTCAATTAATGATTTATGATTCAATTTATAATTCATGATTCAATTCATGATTCATGATTCATGATTCAATTCATGATTCTATTCATGATTCATTATTCAATTCATGATTAATGATTCAATTCATGATTTATGATTCATAATTCAATTCATGATTCAATTCATGATTCTATTCATGATTCAATTCATGATTTATGATTTGATTCATGATTCATGATTCATGATTCAATTCATGATTTATGATTCATGATTAATGATTCGATTCATAATTCATGATTTATGATTCATGATCCATGATCCATGATTCAATTAATGATTCATGGTTCAATTCATGATTCGTGATTCATGATTCATGATTCAAATTATGATTCATGATTCAATTTATGATTCATGAATCATGATTCAATTAATGATTCACGATTCATGATTCTATTCATGATTCATGATTCGATTCATGATTCATGATTCGATTCATGATTCATGATTCAATTCATGATTCATGATTCAATTCATGATTCATGATTCATTTCATGATTCATGATTCAATTCATGATTCATGATTCATGATTCATGATTTAATTCATGATTCATGATTCGATTCATGATTCAATTCATGATTCATGATTCGATTCATGATTCAATTCAAGATTCATGATTCAATTCATGATTCATGATTCAACTCATGATTCATGATTCAATTAATGATTTATGATTCAATTTATAATTCATGATTCAATTCATGATTCATGATTCATGATTCAATTCATGATTCTATTCATGATTCATTATTCAATTCATGATTAATGATTCAATTCATGATTTATGATTCATAATTCAATTCATGATTCAATTCATGATTCTATTCATGATTCATGATTCAATTCATGCTTCATGATTCCATTCATGATTCAATTAATGATTTGTGATTCATGATTCATGATTCAATTCATGATTCATGATTCAATTCATGATTCATGATTCAATTCATGAATCATGATTCGATTCATGATTCATGATTCATGATTCGATTCATAATTCATGATTCATGATTCAATTCATGATTCATGATTCAATTCATGATTCATGATTTGATTCATGATTCATGATTCATGATTCAATTCATGATTCATTTCAAGATTCATGATTCAAATTGATTCATTTCATGATTCATGATTTAATTCATGATTCATGATTCATGATTCAATTCATGATTCTTTTCATGATTCATGATTCAATTCATGATTCATGATTCATGATTCAATTCATGATCCATGATTCGATTAATGATTCATGATTCAATTCATGATTTGTGATTCATGATTCATGATTCAATTCATGATTTATGATTCAATTCATGATTAATGATTCAATTCATGATTCAATTCATGATTCAATTCATGATACATTTCATGATTCATGATTCATCATTCAATTCATGATTCATGATTTAATTCATGATTCATGATTCAATTCATGATTCATGATTCAATTCATGAGTTATGATTCATGATTCATGATTCATGATTAGATTCATGATTCGATATTTGATTCATGATTCATGATTCAATTCATGATTCATGATTCATGATTCTTGATTCAATTCATGATTCATGATTCATGATTAGATTCATGATTCGATATTTGATTCATGATTCATGATTCAATTCATGATTCATGATTCAATTCATGATTCATGATTCAACTCATGATTCATGATTCATGATTCAATTCATGATTTATGATTCAATTCATGATTAATGTCTCAATTCATGATTTATGATTCATGATTCAATTCATGATTCAATTCATGATTCTATTCATGATCCATGATTCAATTCATGATTCATGATTCGATTCATGATTCAATTAATGATTTGTGATTCATGATACGATTCATGATTTGTGATTCATGATACGATTCATGATTCATGATTCAATTCATGATTCATGATTTATGATTCAATTCATGATTCGATATTTGATTCATGATTCATGATTCAATTCATGATTCATGGTTCGATTCATGATTCATGATTCAATATTTGATTCATGATTCATGATTCAATTCATGATTCATGATTCAATTCATGATTCATGATTCAACTCATGATTCATGACTCATGATTCAATTCATGATTTATGATTCAATTCATGATTAATGATTCAATTCATGATTTATGATTCATGATTCAATTCATGATTCTTTTCATTATTCATTATTCAATTCATGATTCATGATTCAATTCATTATTCATGATTCGATTCATGATTCAATTAATGATTTGTGATTCATGATTCATGATTCATGATTCGATTCATAATTCATGATTCATGATTCGATTCATGATTCATGATTCGATTCAAGATTCATGATTTGATTCATGATTCAAGATTCATGATTCAATTCATGATTCATGATCCATGATTCAATTCATGATTCATGATTCATGATTCAATTCATGATTCATTTCAAGATTCATGATTCAAATTATGATTCATTTCATGATTCATTTCATAATTCATGATTTAATTCATGATTCTAATCATGATTCATGATTCAATTCATGATTCATGATTAATGATTTGATGCATGATTAATGATTCAATTCATGATTCAATTCATGATTAATTTCATGATTCATGATTCATGATTCAATTCATGATTCTATTCATGATTCATGATTCAATTCATGATTCATGATTCATGATTCATGATTCAATTCATGATCCATGATTCGATTAATGATTCATGATTCAATTCATGATTCATGATTCATGATTCAATTCATGATTCATGATTCGATTAATGATTCATGATTCAATTCATGATTCATGATTCATGATTCATGATTCAATTCATGATTCATGATTCGATTTATGATTCATGATTCATGATTCGATTCATGATGCATGATTCATGATTCTATTCATGATTCATGATTCGATTCATGATTCATGATTCAATTCATGATTCATGATTCAATTCATGATTCATGATTCATGATTCATTTCATGATTCATGATTCAATTCATGATTCATGATTCATGATTCATGATTCAATTCATGATTCATGATTCAATTCATGATTCATGATTTGATTAATGATTCAATTCATGATTCATGATTCAATTCATGATTCATGATTCAATTCATGTTTCATGATTTGATTCATGATTCATGATTCATGATTCAATTCATGATTCATGATTCATGATTAATGATTCGATTCATAATTCATGATTTATGATTCATGATCCATGATCCATGATTCAATTCATGATTCATGATTCAATTTATGATTCATGATTCATGATTCAATTAATGATTCACGATTCATGATTCGATTCAGATTCATGATTCTGATTCGATTCATGATTCATGATTCAATTCATGATTCATGATTCAATTCATGATTCATGATTCATGATTCATTTCATGATTCATGATTCAATTCATGATTCATGATTCATGATTCATGATTCAATTCATGATTCATGATTCGATTCATGATTCAATTCATGATTCATGATTCGATTCATGATTCAATTCAAGATTCATGATTCAATCATGATTCATGATTCAACTCATGATTCATGATTCAATTAATGATTTATGATTCAATTTATAATTCATGATTCAATTCATGATTCATGATTCATGATTCAATTCATGATTCTATTCATGATTCATTATTCAATTCATGATTAATGATTCAATTCATGAATTATGATTCATAATTCAATTCATGATTCAATTCATGATTCTATTCAGGATTCATGATTCAATTCATGCTTCATGATTCCATTCATGATTCAATTAATGATTTGTGATTCATGATTCATGATTCAATTCATGATTCATGATTCAATTCATGATTCATGATTCAATTCATGAATCATGATTCGATTCATGATTCATGATTCATGATTCGATTCATAATTCATGATTCATGATTCGATTCATGATTCATGATTCGATTCATGATTCATGATTTGATTCATGATTCATGATTCATGATTCAATTCATGATTCATTTCAAGATTCATGATTCAAATTGATTCATTTCATGAATTATGATTTAATTCATGATTCATGATTCATGATTCAATTCATGATTCTTTTCATAATTCATGATTCAATTCATGATTCATGATTCATGATTCAATTCATGATCCATGATTCGATTAATGATTCATGATTCAATTCATGATTTGTGATTCATGATTCATGATTTAATTCATGATTCATGATTCGATTTATGATTCATGATTCATGGTTCGGTTCATGATTCATGATTCAATATTTGATTCATGATTCATGATTCAATTCATGATTCATGATTCAATTCATGATTCA
>NW_027446204.1:0-74105 GCF_038048845.1 Mixophyes fleayi | reverse complement strand
TTCATGATTTATTTTATGCTTCAATTCATGGTTCATGAATCTTGATTCAATTCATGAATTATTTCATGATTCATGATTCGATTCATGATTCATGATTCATAATTCAATTCATGATTCAATTCATTATTTATTTCATGATTCATGATTCGATTCATGATTCATGATTCAAAATTCAATTCATGATTCAATTCAGGATTTATGATTCAATTCATGATTCATGATTCATTTCATGATTCATTTCATGATTCATGATTCGATTTATGATTCATGATTCAATTCATGATGCATGATTCAATTCATGATTCATGATTCAATTCATGATTCATGAATCAATTCAAAATTCATGATTCAATTCATGATTCAATTCATGATTCAACTTATGATTTATAATTCATGATTCAATTCATGATTCATGATTCATGATTCAATTCATGATTCATGATTTGATTCATGATTCATCATTTATCAAACAATTAATGATTCATTATTCAATTCATGATTCAATTTATGATTCATGATTCCTGATTCAATTCATGATTCATGATTCCTTTCATGACTCATGATTCAATTCATGATTTATGATTAAATTCAAGATTCATGATTCATGATTCAATTCATGATTCATGATTCAATTCATGATTCTTGATTCATTTCATGATTCATGATTCAATTTATGATTCAATTCATGATTCAACTTATGATTTATAATTCATGATTCAATTCATGATTCAATTCATGATTCATGATTCAATTCATGATTCATGATTCAATTCATGAATCATGATTCAATTCATGATTTATGTTTCAATTCATGATTCAATTCTTGATTCAATTCATAATTCATTTCATGATTCATGATTCAATTCATGATTCATGATTCAATTCTTGATTTATGATTCATGATTCATGATTCAATTCATGATACATGATTCAATTCATGATTCATGATTCATTTCATGATTCATGATTCAATTCATGATTCAATTCATGATTCATGATTCATGATTCAATTCATGATTCATGATTCAATTCATGTTTCATGATTCAATGCATGATTCAATTCTTGATTCAATTCCTAATTCAATTCATGATTCATGATTCAATTCATGATTCAATTCCTGATTTATGATTCAATTCATGATTCATGATTCATGATTTAATTCATGATTCATGATTCAATTTGTGATTCATGATTTAATTCATGATTCATGATTCATTTCATGATTCATTTCATGATTCATGATTCATGATTCAATTCATGATTCATGAGTCAATTCATGACTCATGATTCATTTCATGATTCATGATTTAATTCATGATTCAATTCATGATTCAATTTATGATACATAATTCATGATTCAATTCATGATTCATGATTCATGATTCAATTCATGATTCATGATTCAATTCATGATTCATGATTCAATGCATGATTCAATTCTTGATTCAATTCATAATTCAATTCATGATTCATGATTCAAGTCATGATTTGATTCATGATTCATGATTCATGATTAAATTCTTGATTCATAATTTATGATTCAATTCATGATTCATGATTCATGATTCAATTCATGATTAGATTCATGATTCATGATTCAATTCATGATTCATGATTTGATTCATGATTCATGATTCAATTTTTAATTCATGATTCGATTCATGATTCATGATTAAATTTATGATTCATGATTTATGATTCAATTCATGATTCATGATTTATTTTATGATTCAATTCATGGTTCATGAATCTTGATTCAATTCATGATTTATTTCATGATTCATGATTCGATTCATGATTCATGATTCAAAATTCAATTCATGATTCAATTCAGGATTTATGATTCAATTCATGATTCATGATTCATTTCATGATTCATTTCATGATTCATGATTCGATTTATGATTCATGATTCAATTCATGATGCATGATTCAATTCGTGATTCATGATTCAATTCATGATTCATGATTCATTTCATGATTCATTTCATGATTCATGATTCGATTTATGATTCATGATTCAATTCATGATGCATTATTCAATTCTTGATTCCTGATTCAATTCATGATTCATGATTCAATTCATGATTCATGATTCATTTCATGATTCATTATTCAATTCATGATTCGATTCATGATTTATGATTCAATTCATGATTCATGATTCGATTCATGATTCATGATTCAATTCATGATTCATGATTCATGATTCGAATTATGATTCATGATTAAATTCATGATTCATGATTTATGATTCAATTCATGATTCATGATTTATTTCATGATTCAATTCATGGTTCATGAATCTTAATTCAATTCATGATTTATTTCATGATTCATGATTCGATTCATGATTCATGATTCATGATTCAATTCATGATTCAATTCATGATTTATTTCATGATTCATGATTCGATTCATGATTCATGATTCAATTCTTGATTCATGATTTAATTCATGATTTATAATTAAATTCATGATTCATGATTCAATTCTTGATTTATGATTCATGATTCATGATTTAATTCATGATTCATAATTTAATTCATGATTCATGATTCGATTCATGATTCATGTTTGAATTCATGATTCAATTAATGATTCATTTCATGATTCATGATTCAATTTATGATTCATGATTCAATCCATGATTCATGATTCTTTTCATGATTCATGATTTAATTCATGATTCATGACTCATGATTCAATTCATGATTCATGATTCAATTCATGATTAATGATTCAATTCATGATTCATGATTAATTTTATGATTCATGAATTTTTATGATTCATGATTCATGATCAATTCATGATTCATGATTCAATTCATCATTCATGATTCAATTCATGATTCGATTCATGATTCAGATTCTATTCATGATTCATGATTCATGATTCAATTCTGATTCATGATTCAATCATGATTCATGATTCATGATTCAATGATTCATGATTCAATTCATGATTCATGATTTATGATTAAATTCATGATTCGATTCATGATTCATAATTATATATATAATTCATGATTCATATTCAATTCATGATTCGATTCATGATTCATGATTCAATTCATGATTCGATTCATGATTCATGATTCAATTCTTCATTCATGATTCATGATTCAATTCATGATTCAATACATGATTCATGATTCGATTCATGATTCATAATTCAATTCATGATTCATGATTCTGATTCAATTCATGATTTCATTCAGATTCATGATTCAATTCAGATTCATGATTCATGATTCAATTCATTATTCAGGATTCAATTCATGATTCATGATTCATGATTCAATTCATGATTCTGATTAAATTCATGATTCGATTCATGATTCATAATTCGATATATGATTCATGATTAAATTCATGATTCATGTTTTATGATTCAATTTATGATTAATGATTCATGATTCAATTCATGATTCATGACTCATGGTTCAATTCATGATTCATGATTCAATTCATGATTCATGATTCATGATTCAATTCATGATTCAATACATGATTCATGATTTCGATTCATGATTCATAATTCAATTCATGATTCATGATTCATGATTCAATTCATGATTCGATTCATGATCATGATTCAATTCATGATTCATGATTCATGATTCAATTCATTATTCATGATTCAATTCATGAATCATGATTCTTGATTCAATTCATGATTCATGATTTATGATTAAATTCATGATTCGATCATGATTCATAATTCGATATATGATTCATGATTCATGATTCAATTCATGATTCGATTCATGATTCATGATTCAATTCATGATTCGATTCATGATTCATGATTCAATTCATCATTCATGATTCATGATTCAATCATGATTCAATACATGATTCATGATTCGATTCATGATTCATAATTCAATTCATGATTCATGATTCATGATTCAATTCATGATTCGATTCATGATTCATGATTCAATTCATGATTCATGATTCATGATTCAATTCATTATTCATGATTCAATTCATGATTCATGATTCATGATTCAATTCAGATTATGATTTATGATTAAATTCATGATTCGATTCATGATTCATAATTCGATATATGATTCATGATTAAATTCATGATTCATGTTTTATGATTCAATTCATGATTCATGATTCATGATTCAATCATGATTCATGATTTATGATTTAATTCATGATTCGATTTATGATTCATAATTCGATATATAATTCATGATTAAATTCATGATTCATGTTTTTTTGATTCAATTCATGATTCATGATTCATTATTCAATCATGATTCATGATTCGATTCATGATTCATGATTAAATTCTTGATTCATGATTCGATTCATGATTCATGATTACATTATGGTTCATGAATCTTGATTCAATTTATGATTTATTTCATGATTCATTATTCGATTCATTATTCATGATTTATGATTCAATTCATGATTCATGATTCGATTCATGATTCATGATTAAATTCATGATTCATGTTTTATGATTCAATTCATGATCATGATCTGATGTAATTCATGATTCGATCATATTCATGATTCGATTCATGATTCATGATTAAATTCATGATTCATGTTTTATGATTCAATTCAAGATTCATGATTCATGATTCAATTCATGATTCAATTCATGATTCATGATTCATGATTCATGATTCGATTTATAATTCATGATTCAAATTCATGATGTATGATTCAATTTGTGATTCATGATTTAATTCATGATTCATGATTCATTTCAAGATTCATTTCATGATTCATGATTCATGATTCAATTCATGAATCATGAGTCAATTCATGATTCATGATTCATGATTCAATGCATGATTTATGATTCAATTCATGATTCATGATTCAATGCATGATTCAATTCTTGATTCAATTCATAATTCAATTCATGATTCATGATTCAATTCATGATTCAATTCATGATTTATGATTCAATTCCTGATTTATTTCATGATTCATGATTCGATTCATGATTCATGATTCAATTCATGATTCAATTCATGATTTATGATTCATTCATGATTCATGATTCATGATTTAATTCATGATTCATGATTCATGATTCATGATTCGATTTATAATTCATGATTCAATTCATGATGCATGATTATTTTGTGATTCATGATTCAATTCACGATTCATGAGTCAATTCATGATTCAAGATTCATTTCATGATTCATGATTTAATTCATGATTAAATTCATGATTCAATTCATGATTCATGATTCATGATTCAATTCATGATTCATGATTCAATTCATGATTCGATATATGATTCATGATTAAATTCATGATTCATAATTTATGATTCAATTCATGATTCATGATTCATGATTCAATTCAAGATTCGATTCACGATTCATGATTCAAATTCATGATTCATGATTTGATTCATGATTCATGATTCAATTTTTAATTCATGATTCGATTCATGATTCATGATTAAATTTATGATTCATGATTTATGATTCAATTCATGATTCATGATTTATTTTATGATTCAATTCATGGTTCATGAATCTTGATTCAATTCATGATTTATTTCATGATTCATGATTCGATTCATGATTCATGATTCATGATTCAATTCATAATTCAATTCATTATTTATTTCATGATTCATGATTCGATTTATGATTCATGATTCAAAATTCATTCATGATTCAATTCAGGATTTATGATTCAATTCATGATTCATGATTCATTTCATGATTCATGATTCGATTTATGATTCATGATTCAATTCATGATGCATGATTCAATTCGTGATTCATGATTCAATTCATGATTCATGATTCATTTCATGATTCATTTCATGATTCATGATTCGATTTATGATTCAGTGATTGAATTCATGATGCTGATTCAATTCGTGATTCCTGATTCAATTCATGATTCATGATTCAATTCATGATTCATGATTCATTTTATGATTCATGATTCGATTCATGATTATGATTCAATTCATGATTCATGATTCGATTCATGATTCATGATTCAATTCATGATCCATGATTCGAATTATGATTCATGATTAAATTCATGATTCATGATTTGTGATTCAATTCATGATTCATGATTTATTCATGATTCAATTCATGGTCATGAATCTTGATTCAATTCATGATTTATTTCATGATTCATGATTCGATTCATGATTCATGATTCAATTCATGATTCAATTCATGATTTATTTCATGATTCATGATTCGATTCATGATTCATGATTCAATTCTTGATTTATGATTCATGATTTATTTCATGATTCATGATTCAATTCATGATTCATGATTCGATTCATGATTCATGATTCAATTCATGATTCATAATTCAATTCTTGAATCATGATTAATGATTCGAATTATGATTCATGATTCAATTCATGATTCATGATTCATGATTCAATTCATGATTCAATTCCTGATTTATTTCATAATTCATTATTCGATTCATGATTCAATTCATGATTCAATTCATGATTTATGATTCAATCATGATTCATGATTTAATTCCTGATTCATGATTCATGATTCATGATTCGATTTATAATTCATGATTCAATTCATGATGCATGATTCAATTCGTGATTCATGATTCAATTCATGATTCATGATTCATTTCATGATTCATTTCATGATTCATTTCATGATTCATGATTCCTGATTCAATTCATGATTCATGATACAATACATGATTCATGATTCATTTCATGAATTCATGATTCAATTCATAATTCAATTCATGATTCAATTTATGATTCATAATTCATGATTCAATTCATGATTCAATTTATGATTCATGATTCATGATTCAATTCATGATTCATGATTCATGATTCAATTCATGATTCATGATTTGATTCATGATTCATGATTCATGATTCAATTCATGATTCATGATTCGATTATGATTCATGATTCATGATTCAATTCATGATTCATGATTCATTTCATGATTCATTTCATGATTCATGATTGAATTCAAAATTCATGATTCAATTCATGATTCATTTCATGATTCAACTTATGATTTATAATTCATGATTCAATTCATGATTAAATTCCATGATTAATAATTCATGATTCAATTCATGATTCATGATTCAATTCATGATTCATGATTTGATTCATAATTCATCATTCATCATTCAATTCATGATTCAATTCATGATTCAATTTATGATTCATGATTCCTGATTCAATTCATGATTCATGATTCAATTCATGATTCATGATTCATTTCATGATTCATGATTCAATTCATGATTCAATTCATGATTCAATTTATGATTCATGATTCAATTCAAGTTTCATGGTTCATGATTCAATTCATGGTTCATGATTCAATTCATGATTCATGATTCATTTCATGATTCATGATTCATTTCATGATTCATGATTCAATTCATAATTCAATTAATGATTCAACTTATGATTTATAATTCATGATTCAATTCATGATTCAATTCATGATTCATGATTCATGATTCAATTCATGAATCATGATTCGATTCATGATTTATGTTTCAATTCATGATTCAATTCTTGATTCAATTCATAATTCAATTCATGATTTGATTCATGATTCATGTTTGAATTCATGATTCAATTCATGATTCATTTCATGATTCATGATTCAATTCATGATTCATGATTCGATTCATGATTCATGATTCATGATTCAATTCATGATTCATGATTCGATTTATGATTCATGATTCAATTCATGATTCATGATTCAATTCATGATTCATGAATCAATTCAAAATTCATGATTCAATTCATGATTCATTTCATGATTCATGATTTAATTCATGATTGAATTCATGATTCAATTTATGATTCAATTCATGATTCATGATTCATGATTCAATTCATGATTCATGATTCAATTCATGATTCATGATTCAATGCATGATTGAATTCTTGATTCAATTCATACTCAATTCATGATTCATGATTCAATTCATGATTCAATTTATGATTTATGATTCAATTCATGATTTATTTCATGATTCATGATTCGATTCATGATTCATGATTCAATTCATGATTCAATTCATGATTTATGATTCAATTCATGATTCATGATTTAATTCATGATTCATGATTCATGATTCATGATTCGATTCATGATTCATGATTCGATTTATGATTCATGATTCAATTCATGATTCATGATTCAATTCATGATTCATGAATCAATTCAAAATTCATGATTCAATTCATGATTCATTTTTATGATTCATAATTTAATTTATGAATGAATTCATGATTCAATTTATGATTCATCATTCATGATTCAATTCATGATTCAATTCATGATTCATGATTCATGATTCAATTCATGATTCATGATTCAATTCATGATTCATGATTCAATGCATGATTGAATTCTTGATTCAATTCATACTCAATTCATGATTCATGATTCAATTCATGATTCAATTTATGATTTATGATTCAATTCATGATTTATTTCATGATTCATGATTCGATTCATGATTCATGATTCAATTCATGATTCAATTCATGATTTATGATTCAATTCATGATTCATGATTTAATTCATGATTCATGATTCATGATTCGATTTATAATTCATGATTCAATTCATGATGCATGATTCAATTTGTGATTCATGATTTAATTCATGATTCATGATTCATTTCATGATTCATGATTTAATTCATGATTCAATTCATGATTCAATTTATGATTCATAATTCATGATTCAATTCATGATTCAATTCATGATTCATGATTCATGATTCAATTCATGATTCATGATTCAATGCATGATTCAATTCTTGATTCAATTCATAATTCAATTCATGATTCATGATTCAATTCATGATTCGATTCATGATTCATGATTCATGATACGATATATGATTCATGATTAAATTCATGATTCATAATTTATGATTCAATTCATGATTCATGATTCATGATTCAGATCATGATTCGATTCATGATTCATAATTCAATTAATGATTCATGATTTGATTCATGATTCATGAGTCAATTCATGATTCATGATTCATTTCATGATTCATGATTTAATTCATGATTCAATTCATGATTCAATTTATGATTCATAATTCATGATTCAATTCATGATTCAATTCATGATTCATGATTCATGATTCAATTCATGATTCATGATTCAATTCATGATTCATGATTCAATGCATGATTCAATTCTTGATTCAATTCATAATTCAATACATGATTCATGATTCAATTCATGATTCGATTCATGATTCATGATACGATATATGATTCATGATTAAATTCATGATTCATAATTTATGATTCAATTCATGATTCATTATTCATGAATCAATTCATGATTCGATTCATGATTCATGATTCAGTTCATGATTCAAGATTTGATTCATGATTCATGATTCAATTTTTAATTCATGATTCGATTCATGATTCATGATTAAATTTAAGATTCATGATTTATGATTCAATTCATGATTCATGATTTATTTTATGATTCAATTCATGGTTCATGAATCTTGATTCAATTCATGATTTATTTCATGATTCATAATTCGATTCAGGATTCATGATTCATGATTCAATTCATGATTCAATTCAGGATTTATGATTCAATTCATGATTCATGATTCATTTCATGAATCATTTCATGATTCATGATTCGATTTATGATTCATGATTCAATTTATGATGCATGATTCAATTCGTGATTCATGATTCAATTCATGATTCATGATTCATTTCATGATTCATTTCATGATTCATGATTCGATTTATGATTCATGATTCAATTCATGATGAATGATTCAATTTGTGATTCCTGATTCAATTCATGATTCAATTCATGATTCATGATTCATTTCATGATTCATGATTCAATTCATGATTCGATTCATGATTTATGATTCAATTCATGATTCTTTATTCATTTCATGATTCATGATTCAATTTATGATTCAATTCATGATTCAACTTATGATTTATAATTCATGATTCAATTCATGATTCAATTCATGATTCATGATTCATGATTCAATTCATGTATCATGATTCGATTCATGATTTATGTTTCAATTCATGATTCAATTCTTGATTCAATTCATAATTCATTTCATGATTCATGATTCAATTCATGATTCATGATTCAATTCATGATTCATGATTCATTTCATGATTCATGATTCAATTCATGATTCATGATTCAATTCATGATTCATTTTTATGATTCATAATTTAATTCATGATTGAATTCATGATTCAATTTATGATTCATCATTCATGATTCAATTCATGATTCAATTCATGATTCATGATTCATGATTCAATTCATGATTCATGATTCAATTCATGATTCATGATTCAATGCATGATTGAATTCTTGATTCAATTCATACTCAATTCATGATTCATGATTCAATTCATGATTCAATTCATGATTTATGATTCAATTCATGATTTATTTCATGATTCATGATTCGATTCATGATTCATGATTCAATTCATGATTCAATTCATGATTTATGATTCAATTCATGATTCATGATTTAATTCATGATTCATGATTCATGATTCATGATTCGATTTATAATTCATGATTCAATTCATGATGCATGATTCAATTTGTGATTCATGATTTAATTCATGATTCATGATTCATTTCATGATTCATGATTTAATTCATGATTCAATTCATGATTCAATTTATGATTCATAATTCATGATTCAATTCATGATTCAATTCATGATTCATGATTCATGATTCAATTCATGATTCATGATTCAATGCATGATTCAATTCTTGATTCAATTCATAATTCAATTCATGATTCATGATTCAATTCATGATTCGATTCATGATTCATAATTCAATTAATGATTCATGATTTGATTCATGATTCATGATTCAATTTTTAATTCATGATTCGATTCATGATTCATGATTAAATTTAAGATTCATGATTTATGATTCAATTCATGATTCATGATTTATTTTATGATTCAATTCATGGTTCATGAATCTTGATTCAATTCATGATTTATTTCATGATTCATGATTCGATTCATGATTCATGATTCATGATTCAATTCATGATTCAATTCATTATTTATTTCATGATTCATGATTCGATTCATGATTCATGATTCAAAATTCAATTCATGATTCAATTCAGGATTCATGATTCAATTCATGATGCATGATTCAATTCATGATTCATGATTAAATTCATGATTCATGATTCATTTCATGATTCATTTCATGATTCATGATTCATGATTCAATTCATGATTCATGAGTCAATTCATGATTCATGATTCATTTCATGATTCATGATTTAATTCATGATTCAATTCATGATTCAATTTATGATTCATGATTCATGATTCAATTCATGATTCATGATTCATGATTCGATTCATGATTCATGATTCAATTCATGATTCATGATTCAATTCATGATTCGTGATTCATGATTCATGATTCAATTCATGATTCATGATTTGATTCATGATTCATGATTCATGATTCAATTCATGATTCATGATTCGATTTATGATTCATGATTCAATTCATGATTCATGATTCAATTCATGATTCATGATTCATTTCATGATTCATTTCATGATTCATGATTGAATTCAAAATTCATGATTTAATTCATGATTCATTTCATGATTCAACTTATGATTTATAATTCATGATTCAATTCATGATTCAATTCATGATTAATAATTTATGATTCAATTCATGATTCATGATTCAGTTCATGATTCATGATTTGATTCATAATTCATCATTCATCATTCAATTCATGATTCATGATTCAATTCATGATTCAATTTATGATTCATGATTCCTGATTCAATTCATGATTCATGATTCAATTCATGATTCATGATTCATTTCATGATTCATGATTCAATTCATGATTCAATTCATGATTCAATTTATAATTCATGATTCAATTCAAGATTCATGGTTCATGATTCAATTCATGGTTCATGATTCAATTCATGATTCATGATTCAATTTATGATTCATGATTCATTTCATGATTCATGATTCAATTCATAATTCAATTAATGATTCAACTTATGATTTATAATTCATGATTCAATTCATGTTTCAATTCATGATTCATGATTCATGATTCAATTCATGATTCATGATTCAATTCATGAATCATGATTCGATTCATGATTTATGTTTCAATTCATGATTCAATTCTTGATTCAATTCATAATTCAATTCATGATTCGATTCATGATTCATGTTTGAATTCATAATTCAATTCATGATTCATTTCATGATTCATGATTCAATTCATGATTCATGATTCGATTCTTGATTCATGATTCATGATTCAATTCATGATTCATGATTCGTTTTATGATTCATGATTCAATTCATGATTCATGATTCAATTCATGATTCATGAATCAATTCAAAATTCATGATTCAATTCATGATTCATTTCATGATTCATGATTTAATTCATGATTGAATTCATGATTCAATTTATGATTCATAATTCATGATTCAATTCATGATTCAATTCATGATTCATGATTCATGATTCAATTCATGATTCATGATTCAATTCATGATTCATGATTCAATGCATGATTCAATTCTTGATTCAATTCATAATTCAATTCATGATTCATGATTCAATTAATGATTCAATTCATGATTTATGATTCAATCCATGATTTATTTCATGATTCATGATTCGATTCATGATTCATGATTCAATTCATGATTCAATTCATGATTCAATTCATGATTCAATTCATGATTTATGATTCAATTCATGATTCATGATTCATGATTTAATTCATGATTCATGATTCATGATTTATGATTCGATTTATAATTCATGATTCAATTCATGATGCATGATTCAATTTGTGATTCATGATTTAATTCATGATTCATGATTCATTTCATGATTCATTTCATAATTCATGATTCATGATTCAATTCATGATTCATGAGTCAATTCATGATTCATGATTCATTTCATGATTCATGATTTAATTCATGATTCAATTCATGATTCAATTTATGATTCATAATTCATGATTCAATTCATGATTCATGATTCATGATTCAATTCATGATTCATGATTCAATGCATGATTCAATTCTTGATTCAATTCATAATTCAATTCATGATTCATGATTCAATTCATGATTCGATTCATGATTCATGATACGATATATGATTCATGATTAAATTCATGATTCATAATTTATGATTCAATTCATGATTCATGATTCATGATTCAATTCATGATTTATGATTTGATTCATGATTCATGATTCAATTTTTAATTCATGATTCGATTCATGATTCATGATTAAATTTAAGATTCATGATTTATGATTCAATTCATGATTCATGATTTATTTTATGATTCAATTCATGGTTAATGAATCTTGATTCAATTCATGATTTATTTCATGATTCATGATTCGATTCATGATTCATGATTCATGATTCAATTCATGATTCAATTCATTATTTATTTCATGATTCATGATTCGATTCATGATTCACGATTCAAAATTCAATTCATGATTCAATTCAGGATTTATGATTCAATTCATGATTCATGATTCATTTCATGATTCATTTCATGATTCATGATTCAATTTATGATTCATGATTCAATTCATGATGCATGATTCAATTCGTGATTCATGATTCAATTCATGATTCATGATTTATTTCATGATTCATTTCATGATTCATGATTCGATTTATGATTCATCATTCAATTCATGATGCATGATTCAATTCGTGATTCCTGATTCAATTCATGATTCATGATTCAATTCATGATTCATGATTCATTTCATGATTCATGATTCAATTCATGATTCGATTCATGATTTATGATTCAATTCATGATTCTTGATTCATTTCATGATTCATGATTCAATTTATGATTCAATTCATGATTCAACTTATGATTTATAATTCATGATTCAATTCATGATTCAATTCATGATTCATGATTCATGATTCAATTCATGATTCATGATTCAATTCATGAATCATGATTCGATTCATGATTTATGTTTCAATTCATGATTCAATTTTTGATTCAATTCATAATTCATTTCATGATACATGATTCAATTCATGATTCATGATTCATTTCATGATTCATGATTCAATTCATGATTCATGTCATGATTCATGATTTAATTCATGATTGAATTCATGATTCAATTTATGATTCATAATTCATGATTCAATTCATGATTCAATTCATGATTCATGATTCATGATTCAATTCATGATTCATGATTCAATTCATGATTCATGATTCAATGCATGATTGAATTCTTGATTCAATTCATAATTCAATTCATGATTCATGATTCATTTCATGATTCATTTCATGATTCATGATTCATGATTCAATTCATGATTCATGAGTCAATTCATGATTCATGATTCATTTCATGATTCATGATTTAATTCATGATTCAATTCATGATTCAATTTATGATTCATAATTCATGATTCAATTCATGATTCAATTCATGATTCATGATTCATGATTCAATTCATGATTAATGATTCATTTCATGATTCATGATTCAATGCATGATTCAATTCTTGATTCAATTCATAATTCAATTCATGATTCATGATTCAATTCATGATTCGATTCATGATTCATGATTCATGATACGATATATGATTCGTGATTAAATTCATGATTCATAATTTATGATTCAATTCATGATTCATGATTCATGATTCAATTCATGATTCGATTCATGATTCAATTCATGATTCGATTCATGATTCATGATTCAATTCATGATTCATGATTCAATTCATGATTCATGATTCAATTCATCATTCATGATTCATGATTCAATTCATGATTCAATACATGATTCATGATTCGATTCATGATTCATAATTCAATTCATGATTCATGATTCATGATTTAATTCATGATTCGATTCATGATTCATGATTCAATTCATGATTCATGATTCAATTCATTATTCATGATTCAATTCATGATTCATGATTCATGATTCAATTCATGATTCATGATTTATGATTAAATTCATGATTCGTTTCATGATTCATAATTCGATATATGATTCATGATTCATGATTCAATTCATGATTCGATTCATGATTCATGATTCAATTCATGATTCGGTTCATGATTCATGATTCAATTCATCATTCATGATTCATGATTCAATTCATGATTCAATACATGATTCATGATTCGATTCATGATTCATAATTCAATTCATGATTCATGATTCATGATTCAATTCATGATTCAATTCATGATTCGATTCATGATTCATGATTCAATTCATGATTCATGATTCATGATTCAATTCATTATTCATGATTCAATTCATGATTCATGATTCATGATTCAATTCATGATTCATGATTCATGATTCAATTCATGATTCGATTCATGATTCATAATTCGATATATGATTCATGATTAAATTAATGATTCATGTTTTATGATTCAATTCATGATTCATGATTCATGATTCAATTCATGATTCATGACTCATGATTCAATTCATGATTCATGATTCAATTCATGATTCATGATTCGATTCATGATGCATGATTCAATTCATGATTCATGATTCATGATTCAAATTATGATTCATGATTAAATTCATGATTCATGATTTATGATTCAATTCATGATTCATGATTTATTTCATGATTCAATTCATGGTTCATGAATCTTGATTCAATTCATGATTTATTTCATGATTCATGATTCGATTCATGATTCATGATTCAATTCATGATTCAATTCTTGATTTATTTCATGATTCATGATTCGATTCATGATTCATGATTCAATTCTTGATTTATGATTCATGATTCATGATTTAATTCATGATTTATAATTCAATTCATGATTCATGATTCAATTCTTGATTTATGATTCATGACTCATGATTTAATTCATGATTCATAATTCAATTCATGATTCATGATTCGATTCATGATTCATGTTTGAATTCATGATTCAATTCATGATTCATTTCATGATTCATGATTCAATTTATGATTCATGATTCAATCCATGATTCATGATTCGATTCATGATTCATGATTCAATTCATGATTCATGATTCATTTCATGATTCATGATTTAATTCATGATTCATGATTCATGATTCAATTCATGATTAATGATTCAATTCATGATTCATGATTCATTTTATGATTCATGATTCATGATTCAATTCATGATTCATGATTCAATTCATCATTCATGATTCAATTTATGATTCGATTCATGATTCATGATTCAATTCATGATTCATGACTCATGATTCAATTCATGATTCATGATTCAATTCATGATTCATGATTCAATTCATGATTCATGATTCAATTCATCATTCATGATTCATGATTCAATTCATGATTCAATACATGATTCATGATTCGATTCATGATTCATGATTCAATTCATTATTCATGATTCAATTCATGATTCATGATTCATGATTCAATTCATGATTCATGATTTATGATTAAATTCATGATTCGATTCATGATTCATAATTCGATATATGATTCATGATTAAATTCACGATTCATGTTTTATGATTCAATTCATGATTCATGATTCATGATTCAATTCATGATTCATGACTCATGATTCAATTCATGATTCATGATTCAATTCATGATTCATGATTCAATTCATCATTCATGATTCATGATTCAATTCATGATTCAATACATGATTCATGATTCGATTCATGATTCATAATTCAATTCATGATTCATGATTCATGATTCAATTCATGATTCGATTCATGATTCATGATTCAATTCATGATTCATGATTCAATTCATGATTCATGATTCATGATTCAATTCATTATTCATGATTCAATTCATCATTCATGATTCATGATTCAATTCATGATTCATGATTTATGATTAAATTCATGATTCGATTCATGATTCATAATTCGATATATGATTCATGATTCATGATTCAAATCATGATTCGATTCAATATTTCATGATTTAATTCATGATTCGATTCATGATTCATGATTCAATTCATCATTCATGATTCATGATTCAATTCATGATTCAATACATGATTCATGATTCGATTCATGATTCATGATTCAATTCATGATTCATGATTCATGATTCAATTCATGATTCGATTCATGATTCATGATTCAATTCATGATTCATGATTTATGATTCAATTCATTATTCATGATTCAATTCATGATTCATGATTCATGATTCAATTCATGATTCATGATTTATGATTAAATTCATGATTCGATTCATGATTCATAATTCGATATATGATTCATGATTAAATTCATGATTCATGTTTTATGATTCAATTCATGATTCATGATTCATGATTCAATTCATGATTCATGATTTATGATTTAATTCATGATTTGATTCATGATTCATAATTCGATATATGATTCATGATTAAATTCATGATTCATGTTTTATGATTCAATTCATGATTCATGATTCATTATTCAATTCACGATTCATGATTTATGATTCAATTCATGATTCATGATTCAATTCATGATTCATGATTCGATTCATGATTCATGATTAAATTCATGATTCATGTTTTATGATTCAATTCATGATTCATGATTCATGATTCAATTCATGATTCGATTCATGATTCATGATTCATTATTCAATTCATGATTCATGATTTGATTCATGATTCATGATTCAATTCTTAATTCATGATTCGATTCATGATTCATGATTACATTTATGGTTCATGAATCTTGATTCAATTTATGATTTATTTCATGATTCATGATTAAATTCATGATTCGATTTATAATTCATGATTCAATTCATGATGCATGATTCAATTTGTGATTCATGATTTAATTCATGATTCATGATTCATGATTCAATTCACGATTCATGAGTCAATTCATGATTCATGATTCATTTCATGATTCATGATTTAATTCATGATTCAATTCATGATTCAATTTATGATTCATAATTCATGATTCAATTCATGATTAAATTCATGATTCATGATTCATGATTCAATTCATGATTCATGATTCAATTCATGATTCATGATTCAATGCATGATTCAATTCTTGATTCAATTCATAATTCAATTCATGATTCATGATTTAATTCATGATTCGATATATGATTCATGATTAAATTCATGATTCATAATTTATGATTCAATTCATGATTCATGATTCATGATTCAATTCATGATTCGATTCATGATTCATGATTCAATTCATGATTCATGATTTGATTCATGATTCATGATTCAATTTTTAATTCTTGATTCGATTCATGATTCATGATTAAATTTATGATTCATGATTTATGATTCAATTCATGATTCATGATTCATGATTCAATTCATGATTCGATTCATGATTCATGATTCAATTCATGATTCATGATTTGATTCATGATTCATGATTCAATTTTTAATTCTTGATTCGATTCATGATTCATGATTAAATTTATGATTCATGATTTATGATTTAATTTATGATTCATGATTTATTTCATGATTCAATTCAGGGTTCATGAATCTTGATTCAATTCATGATTTATTTCATGATTCATGATTCGATTCATGATTCATGATTCATGATTCAATTCATGATTCAATTCATTATTTATTTCATGACTCATGATTCGATTCATGATTCATGATTCAAAATTAAATTCATTATTCAATTCAGGATTTATGATTCAATTCATGATTCATGATTTATTTCATGATTCATTTCATGATTCATGATTCGATTTATGATTCATGATTCAATTCATGATGCATGATTCAATTCGTGATTCATGATTCAATTCATGATTCATGATTCATGATTCGATTTATGATTCATGATTCAATTCATGATGCATGATTCAATTCGTGAGTCCTGATTCAATTCATGATTCATGATTCAATTCATGATTCATGATTTATTTTATGATTCATGATTCAATTCATGATTCGATTCATGATTTATGATTCAATTCATGATTCATGATTCGATTCATGATTTATGATTCAATTCATGATCCATGATTCGAATTATGATTCATGATTAAATTCATGATTCATGATTTATGATTCAATTCATGATTCATGATTTATTTCATGATTCAATTCATGGTTCATGAATCTTGATTCAATTCATGATTTATTTCATGATTCATGATTCGATTCATGATTCATGATTCATGATTCAATTCATGATTCAATTCATGATTTATTTCATGATTCATGATTCGATTCATGATTCATGATTCGATTCTTGATTTATGATTCATGATTTAATTCATGATTCATGATTCAATTCATGATTCATGATTCGATTCATAATTCATGATTCAATTCATGATTCATGATTCAATTCTTGAATCATGATTAATGATTCGAATTATGATTCATGATTCAATTCATGATTCATGATTTATGATTCAATTCATGGTTCATGAATCTTTATTCAATTCATGATTTATTTCATGATTCATGATTCGATTCATGATTCATGATTCATGATTCAATTCATGATTCAATTCATGATTTATTTCATAATTCATTATTCGATTCATGATTCAATTCATGATTCAATTCATGATTTATGATTCAATTCATGATTCATGATTCATGATTTAATTCCTGATTCATGATTCATGATTCATGATTCGATTTCTAATTCATGATTCAATTCATGATTCAATTCGTGATTCATGATTCAATTCATGATTCATGATTCATTTCATGATTCATTTAATGATTCATGATTCCTGATTCAATTCATGATTCATGATACAATACATGATTCATGATTCATTTCATGATTCATGATTCAATTCATGATTAAATTCATGATTCAATTTATGATTCATAATTCATGATTCAATTCATGATTCAATTTATGATTCATGATTCATGTTTCAATTCATGATTCATGATTCGATTCATGATTCATGATTCAATTCATGATTCATGATTTAATTCATGATTCGTGATTCATGATTCATGATTCAATTCATGATTCATGATTCGATTCATGATTCATGATTCATGATTCAATTCATGATTCATGATTCGATTTGTGATTCATGATTCAATTCATGATTCATGATTCAATTTATGATTCATGATTCATTTCATGATTCATTTCATGATTCATGATTGAATTGAAAATTCATTATTCAATTCATGATTCATTTCATGATTCAACTTATGATTTATAATTCATGATTTAATTCATGATTCAATTCATGATTCATAATTCATGATTCAATTCATGATTCATGATTCAATTCATGATTCATGATTTGATTCATAATTCATCATTCATCATTCAATTCATGATTCATGATTCAATTCATGATTCAATTTATGATTCATGATTCCTGATTCAATTCATGATTCATGATTCAATTCATGATTCATGATTCATTTCATGATTCATGATTCAATTCATGATTCAATTCATGATTCAATTTATGATTCATGATTCAATTCAAGATTCATGGTTCATGATTCAATTCATGATTCATGATTCAATTCATGATTCATGATTCATTTCATGATTCATGATTCAATTCATGATTCAATTCATTATTCAACTTATGATTTATAATTCATGATTCAATTCATGATTCAATTCATGATTCATGATTCATGATTCAATTCATGATTCATGATTCAATTCATGAATCATGATTCGATTCATGATTTATGTTTCAATTCATGATTCAATTCTTGATTCAATTCATAATTCAATTCATGATTCGATTCATGATTCATGTTTGAATTCATGATTCAATTCATGATTCATTTCATGATTCATGATTCAATTCATGATTCATGATTCGATTCATGATTCATGATTCAATTCATGATTCATGATTCAATTCATGATTCATGAATCAATTCAAAATTCATGATTCAATTCATGATTCATTTCATGATTCATGATTCATGATTCATTTCATGATTCAATTCATGATTCAACTTATGATTTATAATTCATGATTTAATTCATGATTCAATTCATGATTCATGATTCATGATTCAATTCATGATTCAATTCATGATTCATGATTTGATTCATGATTCATCATTTATCATTCAATTAATGATTCATTATTCAATTCATGATTCAATTTATGATTCATGATTCCTGATTCAATTCATGATTCATGATTCAATTCATGATTCATGATTCCTTTCATGATTCATGATTCAATTCATGATTCATGATTCAATTCAAGATTCATGATTCATGATTTAATTCATGATTCATGATTCAATTCATGATTCTTGATTCATTTCATGATTCATGATTCAATTTATGATTCAATTCATGATTCAACTTATGATTTATAATTCATGATTCAATTCATGATTTAATTCATGATTCATGATTCATGATTCAATTCATGATTCATGATTCAATTCATGAATCATGATTCGATTCATGATTTATGTTTCAATTCATGATTCAATTCTTGATTCAATTCATAATTCATTTCATGATTCATGATTCAATTCATGATTCATTATTCAATTCTTGATTTATGATTCATGATTCATGATTCAATTCATGATACATGATTCAATTCATGATTCATGATTCATTTCATGATTAATGATTCATTTCATGATTCATTTCATGATACATGATTTAATTCATGATTGAATTCATGATTCAATGTATGATTCATAATTCATGATTCAATTCATGATTCAATTCATGATTCATGATTCATGATTCAATTCATGATTCATGATTCAATTCATGATCCATAATTCAATGCATGATTCAATTCTTGATTCAATTCATGATTCAATTCATGATTTATGATTCAATTCATGATTTATTTCATGATTCATGATTCGATTCATGATTCATGATTCAATTCATGATTCAATTCATGATTTATGATTCAATTCATGATTCATGATTCATGATTTAATTCATGATTCATGATTCATGATTCGATTTATAATTCATGATTCAATTCATGATGCATGATTCAATTTGTGATTCATGATTTAATTCATGATGCATGATTCATTTCATGATTCATTTCATGATTCATGATTCATGATTCAATTCATGATTCATGAGTCAATTCATGATTTATGATTCATTTCATGATTCATGATTTAATTCATGATTCAATTCATGATTCAATTTATGATTCATAATTCATGATTCAATTCATGATTCAATTCATGATTCATGATTCATGATTCAATTCATGATTCATGATTCAATTCATGATTCGTGATTCAATGCATGATTTAATTCTTGATTCAATTCATAATTCAATTCATGATTCATGATTCAATTCATGATTCGATTCATGATTCATGATACGATATATGATTCATGATTAACTTCATGATTCATAATTTATGATTCAATTCATGATTCATGATTTGATTCATGATTCATGATTCAATTTTTAATTCATGATTCGATTCATGATTCATGATTAAATTTATAATTCATGATTTATGATTCAATTCATGATTCATGATTTATTTTATGATTCAATTCATGGTTCATGAATCTTGATTCAATTCATGATTTATTTCATGATTCATGATTCGATTCATGATTCATGATTCATGATTCAATTCATGATTCAATTCATTATTTATTTCATGATTCATGATTCGATTCATGATTCATGATTCAAAATTCAATTCATGATTCAATTCAGGATTTATGATTCAAATCATGATTCATGATTCATTTCATGATTCATTTCATGATTCATGATTCGATTTATGATTCATGATTCAATTCATGATGCATGATTCAATTCGTGATTCATGATTCAATTCATAATTCATGATTCATTTCATGATTCATTTCATGATTCATGATTCATGATTCAATTCATGATTCATGAGTCAATTCATGATTCATGATTCAATGCATGATTCATGATTCATGATTCAATGCATAATTCAATTCTTGATTCAATTCATAACTCAATTCATGATTCATGATTCAATTCATGATTCAATTCATGATTTATGATTCAATTCATGATTTATTTCAAGATTCATGATTCGATTCATGATTCATGATTCAATTCATGATTCAATTCATGATTTATGATTCAATTCATGATTTATTTCATGATTCATGATTCGATTCATGATTCATGATTCAATTCATGATTCAATTCATGATTTATGATTCAATTCATGATTCATGATTCATGATTTAATTCATGATTCATGATTCATGATTCATGATTCGATTTATAATTCATGATTCAATTCATGATGCATGATTCAATTTGTGATTCATGATTTAATTCATGATTCATGATTCATTTCATGATTCATTTCATGATTCATGATTCATGATTCAATTCATGATTCATGAGTCAATTCATGGTTCATGATTCAATGCATGATTCATGATTCATGATTCAATGCATAATTCAATTCTTGATTCAATTCATAATTCAATTCATGATTCATGATTCAATTCATGATTCAATTCATGATTTATGATTCAATTCATGATTTATTTCAAGATTCATGATTCGATTCATGATTCATGATTCAATTCATGATTCAATTCATGATTTATGATTCAATTCATGATTTATTTCATGATTCATGATTCGATTCATGATTCATGATTCAATTCATGATTCAATTCATGATTTATGATTCAATTCATGATTCATGATTCATGATTTAATTCATGATTCATGATTCATGATTCATGATTCGATTTATAATTCATGATTCAATTTATGATGCATGATTCAATTTGTGATTCATGATTTAATTCATGATTCATGATTCGATTCATGATTCATGATTCAAAATTCAATTCATGATTCAATTCAGGATTTATGATTCAATTCATGATTCATGATTCATTTCATGATTCATTTCATGATTCATGATTCGATTTATGATTCATTATTCAATTCATGATGCATGATTCAATTCGTGATTCCTGATTCAATTCATGATTCATTATTCAATTCATGATTCATGATTCATTTCATGATTCATGATTCAATTCATGATTCGATTCATGATTTATGATTCAATTCATGATTCATGATTCGATTCATGATTCATGATTCAATTCATGAATTATGATTCATGATTCGAATTATGATTCATGATTAAACTCATGATTCATGATTTATGATTCAATTCATGATTCATGATTTATTTCATGATTCAATTCATGGTTCATGAATCTTGATTCAATTCATGATTTTTTTCATGATTCATGATTCGATTCATGATTCATGATTCATGATTCAATTCATGATTCAATTCATGATTTATTTCATGAATCATGATTCGATTCATGATTCATGATTTAATTCTTGATTTATGATTCATGATTCATGATTTAATTCATGATTTATAATTCAATTCATGATTCATGATTTATTTCATGATTCATGATTCGATTCATGATTCATGATTCAATTCTTGATTTATGATTCATGATTCATGATTTAATTCATGATTTATAATTCAATTCATGATTCATGATTCAATTCTTGATTTATGATTCATGATTCATGATTTAATTCATGATTCATAATTCAATTCATGATTCATGATTCGATTCATGATTCATGTTTGAATTCATGATTCAATTCATGATTCATTTCATGATTCATGATTCAATTAATGATTCATGATTCAATCCATGATTCATGATTTGATTCATGATTCATGATTCAATTTTTGATTCATGATTTATGATTCAATTCATGATTCAAGATTTAATTTCATGATTTAATTCATGGTTCATGAATCTTGATTCAATTCATGATTTATTTCATGATTCATGATTCTATCATGATTCATGATTCATGATTCAATCATGATTCAATTCATTATTTATTTCATGATTCATGATTCGATTCATGATTCATGATTCAAAATTCCAATTCATGATTTAATTCAGGATTTATGATTCAATTCATGATTCATGATTCATGATTCGATTTATGATTCATGATTCAATTCATGATGCATGATTCAATCGTGATTCATGATTCAATTCATGATTCATGATTCATTTCATGATTCAGTTCATGATTCATGATTCGATTTATGATTCATGATTCAATTCATGATTCAATTCATTATTTATTTCATGATTCATGATTCGATTCATGATTCATGATTCAAAATTCAATTCATGATTTAATTCAGGATTTATGATTCAATTCATGATTCATGATTCATGATTCGATTTATGATTCATTATTCAATTCATGATGCATGATTCAACTCGTGATTCATGATTCAATTCATGATTCATGATTCATTTCATGATTCATTTCATGATTCATGATTCGATTTATGATTCATGATTCAATTCATGATTCGATTCATGATTTATGATTCAATTCATGATTCATGATTCGATTCATGATTCATGATTCAATTCATGATTCATGATTCGAATTATGAATCATGATTAAATTCATGATTCATGATTTATGATTCAATTCATGATTCATGATTTATTTCATGATTCAATTCATGGTTCATGAATCTTGATTCAATTCATGATTTATTTCATGATTCATGATTCGATTCATGATTCATGATTCATGATTCAATTCATGATTCAATCATGATTTATTTCATGATTCATGATTCGATCATGATTCATGATTCAATTCTTGATTTATGATTCATGATTCAATCGTGATTCATGATTCAATTCATGATTCATGATCATTTCATGATTCATTTCATGATTCATTTCATGATTCATGATTCCTGATTCAATTCATGATTCATGATACAATACATGATCATGATTCATTTCATGATTCATGATTCAATTCATGATTCAATTCATGATTCAATTTATGATTCATAATTCATGATTCAATTCATGATTTATTTCATGATTCATGATTCGATTCATGATTCATGATTCAATTCATGATTCAATTCATGATTTATGATTCAATTCATGATCATGATTCATGATTTAATTCATGATTCATGATCATGATTCGATTTATAATTCATGATTCAATTCATGATGCATGATTCAATTTGTTGATTCATGATTTAATTCATGATGCATGATTCATTTCATGATTCATTTCATGATTCATGATTCATGATTCAATTCATGATTCATGAGTCAATTCATGATTTATGATTCATTTCATGATTCATGATTAATTCATGATTCAATTCATGATTCAATTTATGATTCATAATTCATGATTCAATTCATGATTCAATTCATGATTCATGATTCATGATTCAATTCATGATTCATGATTCAATTCATGATTCGTGATTCAATTGCATGATTTAATTCTTGATTCAATTCATAATTCAATTCATGATTCATGATTCAATTCATGATTCGATTCATGATTCATGATAGATATATGATTCATGATTAACTTCATGATTCATAATTTATGATTCAATTCATGATTCATGATTTGATTCATGATTCATGATTCAATTTTTAATTCATGATTCGATTCATGATTCATGATTAAATTTATAATTCATGATTATGATTCAATTCATGATCATGATTTATTTTATGATTCAATTCATGGTTCATGAATCTTGATTCAATTCATGATTTATTTCATGATTCATGATTCGATTCATGATTCATGATTCATGATTCAATCTATGATTCAATTCAATATTTATTTCATGATTCATGATTCGATTCATGATTCATGATTCAAAATTCAATTCATGATTCAATTCAGGATTTATGATTCAAATCATGATTCATGATTCATTTCATGATTCATTTCATGATTCATGATTCGATTTATGATTCATGATTCAATTCATGATGCATGATTCAATTCGTGATTCATGATTCAATTCATAATTCATGATTCATTTCATGATTCATTTCATGATTCATGATTCATGATTCAATTCATGATTCATGCGTCAATTCATGATTCATGATTCAATGCATGATTCATGATTCATGATTCAATGCATAATTCAATTCTTGATTCAATCATAATTCAATTCATGATTCATGATTCAATTCATGATTCAATTCATGATTTATGATTCAATTCATGATTTATTTCAAGATTCATGATTCGATTCATGATTCATGATTCAATTCATGATTCAATTCATGATTTATGATTCAATTCATGATTTATTTCATGATTCATGATTCGATTCATGATTCATGATTCAATTCATGATTCAATTCATGATTTATGATTCAATTCATGATTCATGATTCATGATTTAATTCATGATTCATGATTCATGATTCATGATTCGATTTATAATTCATGATTCAATTCATGATGCATGATTCAATTTGTGATTCATGATTTAATTCATGATTCATGATTCATTTCATGATTCATTTCATGATTCATGATTCATGATTCAATTCATGATTCATGAGTCAATTCATGGTTCATGATTCAATGCATGATTCATGATTCATGATTCAATGCATAATTCAATTCTTGATTCAATTCATAATTCAATTCATGATTCATGATTCAATTCATGATTCAATTCATGATTTATGATTCAATTCATGATTTATTTCAAGATTCATGATTCGATTCATGATTCATGATTCAATTCATGATTTAATTCATGATTTATGATTCAATTCATGATTTATTTCATGATTCATGATTCGATTCATGATTCATGATTCAATTCATGATTCAATTCATGATTTATGATTCAATTCATGATTCATGATTTAATTCATGATTCATGATTCATGATTCATGATTCGATTTATAATTCATGATTCAATTTATGATGCATGATTCAATTTGTGATTCATGATTTAATTCATGATTCATGATTCGATTCATGATTCATGATTCAAAATTCAATTCATGATTCAATTCAGGATTTATGATTCAATTCATGATTCATGATTCATTTCATGATTCATTTCATGATTCATGATTCGATTTATGATTCATTATTCAATTCATGATGCATGATTCAATTCGTGATTCCTGATTCAATTCATGATTCATTATTCAATTCATGATTCATGATTCATTTCATGATTCATGATTCAATTCATGATTCGATTCATGATTTATGATTCAATTCATGATTCATGATTCGATTCATGATTCATGATTCAATTCATGAATTATGATTCATGATTCGAATTATGATTCATGATTAAACTCATGATTCATGATTTATGATTCAATTCATGATTCATGATTTATTTCATGATTCAATTCATGGTTCATGAATCTTGATTCAATTCATGATTTTTTTCATGATTCATGATTCGATTCATGATTCATGATTCATGATTCAATTCATGATTCAATTCATGATTTATTTCATGATTCATGATTCGATTCATGATTCATGATTTAATTCTTGATTTATGATTCATGATTCATGATTTAATTCATGATTTATAATTCAATTCATGATTCATGATTTATTTCATGAATCATGATTCGATTCATGATTCATGATTCAATTCTTGATTTATGATTCATGATTCATGATTTAATTCATGATTTATAATTCAATTCATGATTCATGATTCAATTCTTGATTTATGATTCATGATTCATGATTTAATTCATGATTCATAATTCAATTCATGATTCATGATTCGATTCATGATTCATGTTTGAATTCATGATTCAATTCATGATTCATTTCATGATTCATGATTCAATTTATGATTCATGATTCAATCCATGATTCATGATTTGATTCATGATTCATGATTCAATTTTTGATTCATGATTTATGATTCAATTCATGATTCATGATTTATTTCATGATTTAATTCATGGTTCATGAATCTTGATTCAATTCATGATTTATTTCATGATTCATGATTCTATTCATGATTCATGATTCATGATTCAATTCATGATTCAATTCATTATTTATTTCATGATTCATGATTCGATTCATGATTCATGATTCAAAATTCAATTCATGATTTAATTCAGGATTTATGATTCAATTCATGATTCATGATTCATGATTCGATTTATGATTCATGATTCAATTCATGATGCATGATTCAATTCGTGATTCATGATTCAATTCATGATTCATGATTCATTTCATGATTCATTTCATGATTCATGATTCGATTTATGATTCATGATTCAATTCATGATTCAATTCATTATTTATTTCATGATTCATGATTCGATTCATGATTCATGATTCAAAATTCAATTCATGATTTAATTCAGGATTTATGATTCAATTCATGATTCATGATTCATGATTCGATTTATGATTCATTATTCAATTCATGATGCATGATTCAACTCGTGATTCATGATTCATTTCATGATTCATTTCATGATTCATGATTCGATTTATGATTCATGATTCAATTCATGATTCGATTCATGATTTATGATTCAATTCATGATTCATGATTCGATTCATGATTCATGATTCAATTCATGATTCATGATTCGAATTATGAATCATGATTAAATTCATGATTCATGATTTATGATTCAATTCATGATTCATGATTTATTTCATGATTCAATTCATGGTTCATGAATCTTGATTCAATTCATGATTTATTTCATGATTCATGATTCGATTCATGATTCATGATTCATGATTCAATTCATGATTCAATTCATGATTTATTTCATGATTCATGATTCGATTCATGATTCATGATTCAATTCTTGATTTATGATTCATGATTCAATTCGTGATTCATGATTCAATTCATGATTCATGATTCATTTCATGATTCATTTCATGATTCATTTCATGATTCATGATTCCTGATTCAATTCATGATTCATGATACAATACATGATTCATGATTCATTTCATGATTCATGATTCAATTCATGATTCAATTCATGATTCAATTTATGATTCATAATTCATGATTCAATTCATGATTCAATTTATGAGTCATGATTCATGATTCAATTCATGATTCATGATTCATGATTCGATTCATGATTCATGATTCAATTCATGATTCATGATTCAATTCATGATTCATGATTCAATTCATGATTCATTTCATGATTCATGATTCATGATTCAATTCATGATTCAACTTATGATTTATAATTCATGATTCAATTTATGATTAAATTCATGATTCATGTTTTATGATTCAATTCATGATTCATGATTCATGATTCAATTCATGATTCATGATTTATGATTAAATTCATGATTCGATTCATGATTCATAATTCGATACATGATTCATGATTAAATTCATGATTCATGTTTTATGATTCAATTCATGATTCATGATTCATTATTCAATTCATGATTCATGATTCGATTCATGATTCATGATTCAATTCTTGATTCATGATTCGATTCATGATTCATGATTACATTTATGGTTCATGAATCTTGATTCAATTTATGATTTATTTCATGATTCATGATTCGATTCATGATTCATGATATATGATTCAATTCATGATTCATGATTCGATTCATGATTCATGATTAAATTCATGATTCATGTTTTATGATTCAATTCATGATTCATGATTCATGATTCAATTCATGATTCGATTCATGATTCATGATTCATTATTCAATTCATGATTCATGATTCGATTCATGATTCATGATTCAATTCTTGATTCATGATTCGATTCTTGATTACATTTATGGTTCATGAATGTTGATTCAATTTATGATTTATTTCATGATTCATGATTCGATTCATGATTCATGATTTATGATTCAATTCATGATTCATGATTCGATTCATGATTCATGATTCAATTCATGATTCAATTCATGATTTATGATTCAATTCATGATTCATGATTAATGATTTAATTCATGATTCATGATTCATGATTCGATTTATAATTCATGATTCAATTCATGATGCACGATTCAATTTGTGATTCATGATTTAATTCATGATTCATGATTAATGATTTAATTCATGATTCATGATTCATGATTCATGATTCGATTTATAATTCATGATTCAATTCATGATGCATGATTCAATTTGTGATTCATGATTTAATTCATGATTCATGATTCATTTCATGATTCATTTCATGATTCATGATTCATGATTCAATTCATGATTCATGAGTCAATTCATGGTTCATGATTCAATGCATGATTCATGATTCATGATTCAATGCATAATTCAATTCTTGATTCAATTCATAATTCAATTCATGATTCATGATTCAATTCATGATTCAATTCATGATTTATGATTCAATTCATGATTTATTTCAAGATTCATGATTCGATTCATGATTCATGATTCAATTCATGATTCAATTCATGATTTATGATTCAATTCATGATTTATTTCATGATTCATGATTCGATTCATGATTCATGATTCAATTCATGATTCAATTCATGATTTATGATTCAATTCATGATTCATGATTCATGATTTAATTCATGATTCATGATTCATGATTCATGATTCGATTTATAATTCATGATTCAATTTATGATGCATGATTCAATTTGTGATTCATGATTTAATTCATGATTCATGATTCGATTCATGATTCATGATTCAAAATTCAATTCATGATTCAATTCAGGATTTATGATTCAATTCATGATTCATGATTCATTTCATGATTCATTTCATGATTCATGATTCGATTTATGATTCATGATTCAATTCATGATGCATGATTCAATTCGTGATTCATGATTCAATTCACGATTCATGATTCATTTCATGATTCATTTCATGATTCATGATTCGATTTATGATTCATGATTCAATTCATGATGCATGATTCAATTCGTGATTCCTGATTCAATTCATGATTCATTATTCAATTCATGATTCATGATTCATTTCATGATTCATGATTCAATTCATGATTCGATTCATGATTTATGATTCAATTCATGATTCATGATTCGATTCATGATTCATGATTCAATTCATGAATTATGATTCATGATTCGAATTATGATTCATGATTAAACTCATGATTCATGATTTATGATTCAATTCATGATTCATGATTTATTTCATGATTCAATTCATGGTTCATGAATCTTGATTCAATTCATGATTTTTTTCATGATTCATGATTCATGATTCATGATTCAATTCATGATTCAATTCATGATTTATTTCATGATTCATGATTCGATTCATGATTCATGATTTAATTCTTGATTTATGATTCATGATTCATGATTTAATTCATGATTTATAATTCAATTCATGATTCATGATTTATTTCATGATTCATGATTCGATTCATGATTCATGATTCAATTCTTGATTTATGATTCATGATTCATGATTTAATTCATGATTTATAATTCAATTCATGATTCAATTCTTGATTTATGATTCATGATTCATGATTTAATTCATGATTCATAATTCAATTCATGATTCATGATTCGATTCATGATTCATGTTTGAATTCATGATTCAATTCATGATTCATTTCATGATTCATGATTCAATTTATGATTCATGATTCAATTTATGATTCATGATTTGATTCATGATTCATGATTCAATTTTTGATTCATGATTTATGATTCAATTCATGATTCATGATTTATTTCATGATTTAATTCATGGTTCATGAATCTTGATTCAATTCATGATTTATTTCATGATTCATGATTCTATTCATGATTCATGATTCATGATTCAATTCATGATTCAATTCATTATTTATTTCATGATTCATGATTCGATTCATGATTCATGATTCAAAATTCAATTCATGATTTAATTCAGGATTTATGATTCAATTCATGATTCATGATTCATGATTCGATTTATGATTCATGATTCAATTCATGATGCATGATTCAATTCGTGATTCATGATTCAATTCATGATTCATGATTCATTTCATGATTCATTTCATGATTCATGATTCGATTTATGATTCATGATTCAATTCATGATTCAATTCATTATTTATTTCATGATTCATGATTCGATTCATGATTCATGATTCAAAATTCAATTCATGATTTAATTCAGGATTTATGATTCAATTCATGATTCATGATTCATGATTCGATTTATGATTCATGATTCAATTCATGATGCATGATTCAATTCGTGATTCATGATTCAATTCATGATTCATGATTCATTTCATGATTCATTTCATGATTCATGATTCGATTTATGATTCATGATTCAATTCATGATTCGATTCATGATTTATGATTCAATTCATGATTCATGATTCGATTCATGATTCATGATTCAATTCATGATTCATGATTCGAATTATGATTCATGATTAAATTCATGATTCATGATTTATGATTCAATTCATGATTCATGATTTATTTCATGATTCAATTCATGGTTCATGAATCTTGATTCAATTCATGATTTATTTCATGATTCATGATTCGATTCATGATTCATGATTCAATTCTTGATTTATGATTCATGATTCAATTCGTGATTCATGATTCAATTCATGATTCATGATTCATTTCATGATTCATGATTCCTGATTCAATTCATGATTCATGATACAATACATGATTCATGATTCATTTCATGATTCATGATTCAATTCATGATTCAATTCATGATTCAATTTATGATTCATAATTCATGATTCAATTCATGATTCAATTTATTATTCATGATTCATGATTCAATTCATGATTCATGATTCATGATTCGATTCCATGATTCAATTCATGATTCATGATTCAATTCATGATTCATGATTCAATTCAAAATTCATGATTCAATTCATGATTCATTTCATGATTCATGATTCATGATTCAATTCATGATTCAATTCATGATTCAACTTATGATTTATAATTCATGATTCAATTTATGATTAAATTCATGATTCATGTTTTATGATTCAATTCATGATTCATGATTCATGATTCAATTCATGATTCATGATTTATGATTAAATTCATGATTCGATTCATGATTCATAATTCGATACATGATTCATGATTAAATTCATGATTCATGTTTTATGATTCAATTCATGATTCATGATTCATTATTCAATTCATGATTCATGATTCGATTCATGATTCATGATTCAATTCTTGATTCATGATTCGATTCATGATTCATGATTACATTTATGGTTCATGAATCTTGATTCAATTTATGATTTATTTCATGATTCATGATTCGATTCATGATTCATGATATATGATTCAATTCATGATTCATGATTCGATTCATGATTCATGATTAAATTCATGATTCATGTTTTATGATTCAATTCATGATTCATGATTCATGATTCAATTCATGATTCGATTCATGATTCATGATTCATTATTCAATTCATGATTCATGATTCGATTCATGATTCATGATTCAATTCTTGATTCATGATTCGATTCTTGATTACATTTATGGTTCATGAATGTTGATTCAATTTATGATTTATTTCATGATTCATGATTCGATTCATGATTCATGATTTATGATTCAATTCATGATTCATGATTCGATTCATGATTCATGATTCAATTCATGATTCAATTCATGATTTATGATTCAATTCATGATTCATGATTAATGATTTAATTCATGATTCATGATTCATGATTCGATTTATAATTCATGATTCAATTCATGATGCACGATTCAATTTGTGATTCATGATTTAATTCATGATTCATGATTAATGATTTAATTCATGATTCATGATTCATGATTCATGATTCGATTTATAATTCATGATTCAATTCATGATGCATGATTCAATTTGTGATTCATGATTTAATTCATGATTCATGATTCATTTCATGATTCATTTCATGATTCATGATTCATGATTCAATTCATGATTCATGAGTCAATTCATGATTCATGATTCAATGCATGATTCATGATTCATGATTCAATGCATAATTCAATTCTTGATTCAATTCATAATTCAATTCATGATTCATGATTCAATTCATGATTCAATTCATGATTTATGATTCAATTCATGATTTATTTCAAGATTCATGATTCGATTCATGATTCATGATTCAATTCATGATTCAATTCATGATTTATGATTCAATTCATGATTTATTTCATGATTCATGATTCGATTCATGATTCATGATTCAATTCATGATTCAATTCATGATTTATGATTCAATTCATGATTCATGATTCATGATTTAATTCATGATTCATGATTCATGATTCATGATTCGATTTATAATTCATGATTTAATTTATGATGCATGATTCAATTTGTGATTCATGATTTAATTCATGATTCATGATTCATTTCATGATTCATGATTCATGATTCAATTCACGATTCATGAGTCAATTCATGATTCATGATTCATTTCATGATTCATGATTTAATTCATGATTCAATTCAGGATTCAATTCATGATTCATGATTCATGATTCAATTCATGATTAATGATTCAATTCATGATTCATGATTCAATGCATGATTCAATTCTTGATTCAATTCATAATTCAATTCATGATTCATGATTCAATTCATGATTCGATTCATGATTCATGATTCATGATTCGATATATGATTCATGGATAAATTCATGATTCATAATTTATGATTCAATTCATGATTCATGATTCATGATTCAATTCATGATTCGATTCATGATTCATGATTCAATTCATGATTCATGATTTGATTCATGATTCATGATTCAATTTTTGATTCATGATTTATGATTCAATTCATGATTCATGATTTATTTCATGATTCAATTCATGGTTCATGAATCTTGATTCAATTCATGATTTATTTCATGATTCATGATTCGATTCATGATTCATGATTCATGATTCAATTCATGATTCAATTCATTATTTATTTCATGATTCATGATTCGATTCATGATTCATGATTCAAAATTCAATTCATGATTCAATTCAGGATTTATGATTCAATTCATGATTCATGATTCATTTCATGATTCATGATTCGATTTATGATTCATGATTCAATTCATGATTCATGATTCGATTCATGATTCATGATTCAATTCATGATTCAATTCATGATTTATGATTCAATTCATGATTCATGATTAATGATTTAATTCATGATTCATGATTCATGATTCGATTTATAATTCATGATTCAATTCATGATGCACGATTCAATTTGTGATTCATGATTTAATTCATGATTCATGATTAATGATTTAATTCATGATTCATGATTCATGATTCATGATTCGATTTATAATTCATGATTCAATTCATGATGCATGATTCAATTTGTGATTCATGATTTAATTCATGATTCATGATTCATTTCATGATTCATGATTCATGATTCAATTCATGATTCATGAGTCAATTCATGATTCATGATTCAATGCATGATTCATGATTCATGATTCAATGCATAATTCAATTCTTGATTCAATTCATAATTCAATTCATGATTCATGATTCAATTCATGATTCAATTCATGATTTATGATTCAATTTATGATTTATTTCATGATTCATGATTCGATTCATGATTCATGATTTATGATTCAATTCATGATTCATGATTCGATTCATGATTCATGATTCAATTCATGATTCAATTCATGATTTATGATTCAATTCATGATTCATGATTAATGATTTAATTCATGATTCATGATTCATGATTCGATTTATAATTCATGATTCAATTCATGATGCACGATTCAATTTGTGATTCATGATTTAATTCATGATTCATGATTAATGATTTAATTCATGATTCATGATTCATGATTCGATTTATAATTCATGATTCAATTCATGATGCATGATTCAATTTGTGATTCATGATTTAATTCATGATTCATGATTCATTTCATGATTCATTTCATGATTCATGATTCATGATTCAATTCATGATTCATGAGTCAATTCATGATTCATGATTCAATGCATGATTCATGATTCATGATTCAATGCATAATTCAATTCTTGATTCAATTCATAATTCAATTCATGATTCATGATTCAATTCATGATTCAATTCATGATTTATGATTCAATTCATGATTTATTTCAAGATTCATGATTCGATTCATGATTCATGATTCAATTCATGATTCAATTCATGATTTATGATTCAATTCATGATTTATTTTATGATTCATGATTCGATTCATGATTCATGATTCAATTCATGATTCAATTCATGATTTATGATTCAATTCATGATTCATGAATCATGATTTAATTCATGATTCATGATTCATGATTCGATTTATAATTCATGATTTAATTTATGATGCATGATTCAATTTGTGATTCATGATTTAATTCATGATTCATGATTCATTTCATGATTCATGATTCATGATTCAATTCACGATTCATGAGTCAATTCATGATTCATGATTCATTTCATGATTCATGATTTAATTCATGATTCAATTCAGGATTCAATTTATGATTCATAATTCATGATTCAATTCATGATTCAATTCATGATTCATGATTCAATTCATGATTCATGATTCAATGCATGATTCAATTCTTGATTCAATTCATAATTCAATTCATGATTCATGATTCAACTCATGATTCGATTCATGATTCATGATTCATGATTCGATATATGATTCATGATTAAATTCATGATTCATAATTTATGATTCAATTCATGATTCATGATTCATGATTCAATTCATGATTCGATTCATGATTCATGATTCAATTCATGATTCATGATTTGATTCATGATTCATGATTCAATTTTTGATTCATGATTTATGATTCAATTCATGATTCATGATTTATTTCATGATTCAATTCATGGTTCATGAATCTTGATTCAATTCATGATTTATTTCATGATTCATGATTCGATTCATGATTCATGATTCATGATTCAATTCATGATTCAATTCATTATTTATTTCATGATTCATGATTCGATTCATGATTCATGATTCAAAATTCAATTCATGATTCAATTCAGGATTTATGATTCAATTCATGATTCATGATTCATTTCATGATTCATGATTCGATTTATGATTCATGATTCAATTCATGATTCATGATTCGATTCATGATTCATGATTCAATTCATGATTCAATTCATGATTTATGATTCAATTCATGATTCATGATTAATGATTTAATTCATGATTCATGATTCATGATTCGATTTATAATTCATGATTCAATTCATGATGCACGATTCAATTTGTGATTCATGATTTAATTCATGATTCATGATTAATGATTTAATTCATGATTCATGATTCATGATTCATGATTCGATTTATAATTCATGATTCAATTCATGATGCATGATTCAATTTGTGATTCATGATTTAATTCATGATTCATGATTCATTTCATGATTCATGAGTCAATTCATGATTCATGATTCAATGCATGATTCATGATTCATGATTCAATGCATAATTCAATTCTTGATTCAATTCATAATTCAATTCATGATTCATGATTCAATTCATGATTCAATTCATGATTTATGATTCAATTCATGATTTATTTCAAGATTCATGATTCGATTCATGATTCATGATTCAATTCATGATTCAATTCATGATTTATGATTCAATTCATGATTTATTTCATGATTCATGATTCGATTCATGATTCATGATTCAATTCATGATTCAATTCATGATTTATGATTCAATTCATGATTCATGATTTAATTCATGATTCATGATTCATGATTCATGATTCGATTTATAATTCATGATTCAATTTATGATGCATGATTCAATTTGTGATTCATGATTTAATTCATGATTCATGATTCATTTCATGATTCATGATTCATGATTCAATTCACGATTCATGAGTCAATTCATGATTCATGATTCATGATTTAATTCATGATTCAATTCAGGATTCAATTTATGATTCATAATTCATGATTCAATTCATGATTCAATTCATGATTCATGATTCATGATTCAATTCATGATTCATGATTCAATTCATGATTCATGATTCAATGCATGATTCAATTCTTGATTCAATTCATAATTCAATTCATGATTCATGATTCAATTCATGATTCGATTCATGATTCATGATTCATGATTATATATATGATTCATGATTAAATTCATGATTCATAATTTATGATTCAATTCATGATTCATGATTCATGATTCAATTCATGATTCGATTCATGATTCATGATTCAATTCATGATTCATGATTTGATTCATGATTCATGATTCAATTTTTGATTCATGATTTATGATTCAATTCATGATTCATGATTTATTTCATGATTCAATTCATGGTTCATGAATCTTGATTCAATTCATGATTTATTTCATGATTCATGATTCGATTCATGATTCATTATTCATGATTCAATTCATGATTCAATTCATTATTTATTTCATGATTCATGATTCGATTCATGATTCATGATTCAAAATTCAATTCATGATTCGATTTATGATTCATGATTCAATTCATGATGCATGATTCAATTCGTGATTCATGATTGAATTCATGATTCATGATTCATTTCATGATTCATGATTCGATTCATGATTCGATTTATGATTCATGATTCAATTCATGATGCATGATCCAATTCGTGATTCCTGATTCAATTCATGATTCATGATTCAATTCATGATTCATGATTCATTTTATGATTCATGATTCATTTTATGATTCATGATTCAATTCATGATTCGATTCATGATTTATGATTCAATTCATGATTCATGATTCGATTCATGATTCATGATTCAATTCATGATTCATGATTCGAATTATGATTCATGATTAAATTCATGATTCATGATTTGTGATTCAATTCATGATTCATGATTTATTTCATGATTCAATTCATGGTTCATGAATCTTGATTCAATTCATGATTTATTTCATGATTCATGATTCGATTCATGATTCATGATTCATGATTCAATTCATGTATCAATTCATGATTTATTTCATGATTCATGATTCGATTCATGATTCATGATTCAATTCTTGATTTATGATTCATGATTTAATTCATGATTCCTGATTCAATTCATGATTCATGATTCGATTCATGATGCATGATTCAATTCGTGATTCATGATTCAATTCATGATTCATGATTCATTTCATGATTCAATTCATGATTTATGATTCCTGATTCAATTCATGATTCACGATACAATACATGATTCATGATTCATTTCATGATTCATGATTCAATTCATGATTCAATTCATGATTCAATTTATGATTCATAATTCATGATTCAATTCATGATTCAATTTATGATTCATGATTCATGATTCAATTCATGATTCATGATTCATGATTCGATTCATGATTCATGATTCAATTCATGATTTATGATTCAATTCATGATTCATGATTCAATTCAAAATTCATGATTCAATTCATGATTCATTTCATGATTCATGATTCAATTCATGATTCAATTCATGATTCAACTAATGATTTATAATTCATGATTCAATTCATGATTAAATTCATGATTCATGTTTTATGATTCAATTCATGATTCATGATTCATGATTCAATTCATGATTCATGATTTATGATTAAATTCATTATTCGATTCATGATTCATAATTCGATACATGATTCATGATTAAATTCATGATTCATGTTTTATGATTCAATTCATGATTCATGATTCATTATTCAATTCATGATTCATGATTCGATTCATGATTCATGATTCAATTCTTGATTCATGATTCGATTCATGATTCATGATTACATTTATGGTTCATGAATCTTGATTCAATTTATGATTTATTTCATGATTCATGATTCGATTCATGATTCATGATTTATGATTCAATTCATGATTCATGATTCGATTCATGATTCATGATTAAATTCATGATTCATGTTTTATGATTCAATTCATGATTCATGATTCATGATTCAATTCATGATTCGATTCATGATTCATGATTCATTATTCAATTCATGATTCGATTCATGATTCATGATTCAATTCTTGATTCATGATTCGATTCATGATTCATGATTACATTTATGGTTCATGAATCTTGATTCAATTTATGATTTATTTCATGATTCGATTCATGATTCATGATTTATGATTCAATTCATGATTCATGATTCGATTCATGATTCAATTCATGATTCAATTCATGATTTATGATTCAATTCATGATTCATGATTAATGATTTAATTCATGATTCATGATTCATGATTCGATTTATAATTCATGATTCAATTCATGATGCATGATTCAATTTGTGATTCATGATTTAATTCATGATTCATGATTAATGATTTAATTCATGATTCATGATTCATGATTCATGATTCGATTTATAATTCATGATTCAATTCATGATGCATGATTCAATTTGTGATTCATGATTTAATTCATGATTCATGATTCATTTCATGATTCATTTCATGATTCATGAATCATGATTCAATTCATGATTCATGATTCAATTCATGATTCATGATTCAATGCATGATTCAATTCTTGATTCAATTCATAATTCAATTCATGATTAATGATTCAATTCATGATTCAATTCATGATTTATGATTCAATTCATGATTTATTTCATGATTCATGATTCGATTCATGATTCATGATTCAATTCATGATTCAATTCATGATTCAATTCATGATTTATGATTCAATTCATGATTCATGATTAATGATTTAATTCATGATTCATGATTCATGATTCGATTTATAATTCATGATTCAATTCATGATGCACGATTCAATTTGTGATTTATTTCATGATTCATGATTCGATTCATGATTCAATTCATGATTCAATTCATGATTCAATTCATGATTTATGATTCAATTCATGATTCATGATTAATGATTTAATTCATGATGCATGATTCAATTTGTGATTCATGATTTAATTCATGATTCATGATTCATTTCATGATTCATTTCATGATTCATGAATCATGATTCAATTCATGATTCATGATTCAATTCATGATTCATGATTCAATGCATGATTCAATTCTTGATTCAATTCATAATTCAATTCATGATTAATGATTCAATTCATGATTCAATTCATGATTTATGATTCAATTCATGATTTATTTCATGATTCATGATTCGATTCATGATTCATGATTCAATTCATGATTCAATTCATGATTCAATTCATGATTTATGATTCAATTCATGATTCATGATTAATGATTTAATTCATGATTCATGATTCATGATTCGATTTATAATTCATGATTCAATTCATGATGCACGATTCAATTTGTGATTCATGATTTAATTCATGATTCATGATTAATGATTTAATTCATGATTCATGATTCATGATTCGATTTATAATTAATGATTCAATTCATGATGCATGATTCAATTTGTGATTCATGATTTAATTCATGATTCATGATTCATTTCATGATTCATTTCATGATTCATGAATCATGATTCAATTCATGATTCATGATTCAATTCATGATTCATGATTCAATGCATGATTCAATTCTTGATTCAATTCATAATTCAATTCATGATTAATGATTCAATTCATGATTCAATTCATGATTTATGATTCAATTCATGATTTATTTCATGATTCATGATTCGATTCATGATTAATGATTTAATTCATGATTCATGATTCATGATTCGATTTATAATTCATGATTCAATTCATGATGCATGATTCAATTTGTGATTCATGATTTAATTCATGATTCATGATTCATTTCATGATTCATTTCATGATTCATGATTCATGATTCAATTCATGATTCATGATTCATGATTCAATGCATAATTCAATTCTTGATTCAATTTATAATTCAATTCATGATTCATGATTCAATTCATGATTCAATTCATGATTTATGATTCAATTCATGATTTATTTCAAGATTCATGATTCGATTCATGATTCATGATTCAATTCATGATTCAATTCATGATTTATGATTCAATTCATGATTTATTTCATGATTCATGATTCGATTCATGATTCATGATTCAATTCATGATTCAATTCATGATTTATGATTCAATTCATGATTCATGATTCATGATTTAATTCATGATTCATGATTCATGATTCATGATTCGATTTATAATTTATGATTCAATTTATGATGCATGATTCAATTTGTGGTTCATGATTTAATTCATGATTCATGATTCATTTCATGATTCATGATTTGATTTATGATTCATGATTCAATTCATGATTCAATTCATTATTTATTTCATGATTCATGATTCGATTCATGATTCATGATTCAAAATTCAATTCATGATTTAATTCAGGATTTATGATTCAATTCATGATTCATGATTCATGATTCGATTTATGATTCATGATTCAATTCATGATGCATGATTCAATTCGTGATTCATGATTCAATTCATGATTCATGATTCATTTCATGATTCATTTCATGATTCATGATTCGATTTATGATTCATGATTCAATTCATGATTCGATTCATGATTTATGATTCAATTCATGATTCATGATTCGATTCATGATTCATGATTCAATTCATGATTCATGATTCGAATTATGATTCATGATTAAATTCATGATTCATGATTTATGATTCAATTCATGATTCATGATTTATTTCATGATTCAATTCATGGTTCATGAATCTTGATTCAATTCATGATTTATTTCATGATTCATGATTCGATTCATGATTCATGATTCAATTCTTGATTTATGATTCATGATTCAATTCGTGATTCATGATTCAATTCATGATTCATGATTCATTTCATGATTCATTTCATGATTCATGATTCCTGATTCAATTCATGATTCATGATACAATACATGATTCATGATTCATTTCATGATTCATGATTCAATTCATGATTCAATTCATGATTCAATTTATGATTCATAATTCATGATTCAATTCATGATTCAATTTATGATTCATGATTCATGATTCAATTCATGATTCATGATTCATGATTCGATTCATGATTCATGATTCAATTCATGATTCATGATTCAATTCATGATTCATGATTCAATTCAAAATTCATGATTCAATTCATGATTCATTTCATGATTCATGATTCATGATTCAATTCATGATTCAATTCATGATTCAACTTATGATTTATAATTCATGATTCAATTTATGATTAAATTCATGATTCATGTTTTATGATTCAATTCATGATTCATGATTCATGATTCAATTCATGATTCATGATTTATGATTAAATTCATGATTCGATTCATGATTCATAATTCGATACATGATTCATGATTAAATTCATGATTCATGTTTTATGATTCAATTCATGATTCATGATTCATTATTCAATTCATGATTCATGATTCGATTCATGTTTCATGATTCAATTCTTGATTCATGATTCGATTCATGATTCATGATTACATTTATGGTTCATGAATCTTGATTCAATTTATGATTTATTTCATGATTCATGATTCGATTCATGATTCATGATATATGATTCAATTCATGATTCATGATTCGATATCATAACATAATTAATCTGAAAAAATAATAATTGATTCATGATTAAATTCATGATTCATGTTTTATGATTCAATTCATGATTCATGATTCATGATTCAATTCATGATTCGATTCATGATTGATGATTCATTATTCAATTCATGATTCATGATTCGATTCATGATTCATGATTCAATTCTTGATTCATGATTCGATTCTTGATTACATTTATGGTTCATGAATGTTGATTCAATTTATGATTTATTTCATGATTCATGATTCGATTCATGATTCATGATTTATGATTCAATTCATGATTCATGATTCGATTCATGATTCATGATTCAATTCATGATTCAATTCATGATTTATGATTCAATTCATGATTCATGATTAATGATTTAATTCATGATTCATGATTCATGATTCGATTTATAATTCATGATTCAATTCATGATGCACGATTCAATTTGTGATTCATGATTTAATTCATGATTCATGATTAATGATTTAATTCATGATTCATGATTCATGATTCATGATTCGATTTATAATTCATGATTCAATTCATGATGCATGATTCAATTTGTGATTCATGATTTAATTCATGATTCATTTCATGATTCATTTCATGATTCATGATTCATGATTCAATTCATGATTCATGAGTCAATTCATGATTCATGATTCAATGCATGATTCATGATTCATGATTCAATGCATAATTCAATTCTTGATTCAATTCATAATTCAATTCATGATTCATGATTCAATTCATGATTCAATTCATGATTTATGATTCAATTCATGATTTATTTCAAGATTCATGATTCGATTCATGATTCATGATTCAATTCATGATTCAATTCATGACTTATGATTCAATTCATGATTTATTTCATGATTCATGATTCGATTCATGATTCATGATTCAATTCATGATTCAATTCATGATTTATGATTCAATTCATGATTCATGATTCATGATTTAATTCATGATTCATGATTCATGATTCATGATTCGATTTATAATTCATGATTCAATTTATGATGCATGATTCAATTTGTGATTCATGATTTAATTCATGATTCATGATTCATTTCATGATTCATGATTCATGATTCAATTCACGATTCATGAGTCAATTCATGATTCATGATTCATTTCATGATTCATGATTTAATTCATGATTCAATTCAGGAATCAATTTATGATTCATAATTCATGATTCAATTCATGATTCAATTCATGAATCATGATTCATGATTCAATTCATGATTCATGATTCAATTCATGATTCATGATTCAATGCATGATTCAATTCTTGATTCAATTCATAATTCAATTCATGATTCATGATTCAATTCATGATTCGATTCATGATTCATGATTCATGATTCGATATATGATTCATGATTAAATTCATGATTCATAATTTATGATTCAATTCATGATTCGATTCATGATTCATGATTCAATTCATGATTCATGATTTGATTCATGATTCATGATTCAATTTTTGATTCATGATTTATGATTCAATTCATGATTCATGATTTATTTCATGATTCAATTCATACATAGGTTCATGAATCTTGATTCAATTCATGATTTATTTCATGATTCATGATTCGATTCATGATTCATGATTCATGATTCAATTCATGATTCAATTCATTATTTATTTCATGATTCATGAATCGATTCATGATTCATGATTCAAAATTCAATTCATGATTCAATTCAGGATTTATGATTCAATTCATGATTCATGATTCATTTCATGATTCATGATTCGATTTATGATTCATGATTCAATTCATGATTCATGATTCGATTCATGATTCATGATTCAATTCATGATTCAATTCATGATTTATGATTCAATTCATGATTCATGATTCGATTCATGATTCATGATTAAATTCATGATTCATGTTTTATGATTCAATTCATGATTCATGATTCATGATTCAATTCATGATTCGATTCATGATTGATGATTCATTATTCAATTCATGATTCATGATTCGATTCATGATTCATGATTCAATTCTTGATTCATGATTCGATTCTTGATTACATTTATGGTTCATGAATGTTGATTCAATTTATGATTTATTTCATGATTCATGATTCGATTCATGATTCATGATTTATGATTCAATTCATGATTCATGATTCGATTCATGATTCATGATTCAATTCATGATTCAATTCATGATTTATGATTCAATTCATGATTCATGATTAATGATTTAATTCATGATTCATGATTCATGATTCGATTTATAATTCATGATTCAATTCATGATGCACGATTCAATTTGTGATTCATGATTTAATTCATGATTCATGATTAATGATTTAATTCATGATTCATGATTCATGATTCATGATTCGATTTATAATTCATGATTCAATTCATGATGCATGATTCAATTTGTGATTCATGATTTAATTCATGATTCATGATTCATTTCATGATTCATTTCATGATTCATGATTCATGATTCAATTCATGATTCATGAGTCAATTCATGATTCATGATTCAATGCATGATTCATGATTCATGATTCAATGCATAATTCAATTCTTGATTCAATTCATAATTCAATTCATGATTCATGATTCAATTCATGATTCAATTCATGATTTATGATTCAATTCATGATTTATTTCAAGATTCATGATTCGATTCATGATTCATGATTCAATTCATGATTCAATTCATGATTTATGATTCAATTCATGATTTATTTCATGATTCATGATTCGATTCATGATTCATGATTCAATTCATGATTCAATTCATGATTTATGATTCAATTCATGATTCATGATTCATGATTTAATTCATGATTCATGATTCATGATTCATGATTCGATTTATAATTCATGATTTAATTTATGATGCATGATTCAATTTGTGATTCATGATTTAATTCATGATTCATGATTCATTTCATGATTCATGATTCATGATTCAATTCACGATTCATGAGTCAATTCATGATTCATGATTCATTTCATGATTCATGATTTAATTCATGATTCAATTCAGGATTCAATTTATGATTCATAATTCATGATTCAATTCATGATTCAATTCATGATTCATGATTCATGATTCAATTCATGATTCATGATTCAATTCATGATTCATGATTCAATGCATGATTCAATTCTTGATTCAATTCATAATTCAATTCATGATTCATGATTCAATTCATGATTCGATTCATGATTCATGATTCATGATTCGATATATGATTCATGATTAAATTCATGATTCATAATTTATGATTCAATTCATGATTCATGATTCATGATTCAATTCATGATTCGATTCATGATTCATGATTCAATTCATGATTCATGATTTGATTCATGATTCATGATTCAATTTTTGATTCATGATTTATGATTCAATTCATGATTCATGATTTATTTCATGATTCAATTCATGGTTCATAAATCTTGATTCAATTCATGATTTATTTCATGATTCATGATTCGATTCATGATTCATGATTCATGATTCAATTCATGATTCAATTCATTATTTATTTCATGATTCATGATTCGATTCATGATTCATGATTCAAAATTCAATTCATGATTCAATTCAGGATTTATGATTCAATTCATGATTCATGATTCATTTCATGATTCATGATTCGATTTATGATTCATGATTCAATTCATGATTCATGATTCGATTCATGATTCATGATTCAATTCATGATTCAATTCATGATTTATGATTCAATTCATGATTCATGATTAATGATTTAATTCATGATTCATGATTCATGATTCGATTTATAATTCATGATTCAATTCATGATGCACGATTCAATTTGTGATTCATGATTTAATTCATGATTCATGATTAATGATTTAATTCATGATTCATGATTCATGATTCGATTTATAATTCATGATTCAATTCATGATGCATGATTCAATTTGTGATTCATGATTTAATTCATGATTCATGATTCATTTCATGATTCATTTCATGATTCATGATTCATGATTCAATTCATGATTCATGAGTCAATTCATGATTCATGATTCAATGCATGATTCATGATTCATGATTCAATGCATAATTCAATTCTTGATTCAATTCATAATTCAATTCATGATTCATGATTCAATTCATGATTCAATTCATGATTTATGATTCAATTTATGATTTATTTCATGATTCATGATTCGATTCATGATTCATGATTTATGATTCAATTCATGATTCATGATTCGATTCATGATTCATGATTCAATTCATGATTCAATTCATGATTTATGATTCAATTCATGATTCATGATTAATGATTTAATTCATGATTCATGATTCATGATTCGATTTATAATTCATGATTCAATTCATGATGCACGATTCAATTTGTGATTCATGATTTAATTCATGATTCACGATTAATGATTTAATTCATGATTCATGATTCATGATTCATGATTCGATTTATAATTCATGATTCAATTCATGATGCATGATTCAATTTGTGATTCATGATTTAATTCATGATTCATGATTCATTTCATGATTCATTTCATGATTCATGATTCATGATTCAATTCATGATTCATGAGTCAATTCATGATTCATGATTCAATGCATGATTCATGATTCATGATTCAATGCATAATTCAATTCTTGATTCAATTCATAATTCAATTCATGATTCATGATTCAATTCATGATTCAATTCATGATTTATGATTCAATTCATGATTTATTTCAAGATTCATGATTCGATTCATGATTCATGATTCAATTCATGATTCAATTCATGATTCAATTCATGATTTATGATTCAATTCATGATTTATTTCATGATTCATGATTCGATTCATGATTCATGATTCAATTCATGATTCAATTCATGATTTATGATTCAATTCATGATTCATGATTCATGATTTAATTCATGATTCATGATTCATGATTCATGATTCGATTTATAATTCATGATTTAATTTATGATGCATGATTCAATTTGTGATTCATGATTTAATTCATGATTCATGATTCATTTCATGATTCATGATTCATGATTCAATTCACGATTCATGAGTCAATTCATGATTCATGATTCATTTCATGATTCATGATTTAATTCATGATTCAATTCAGGATTCAATTTATGATTCATAATTCATGATTCAATTCATGATTCAATTCATGATTCATGATTCATGATTCAATTCATGATTCATGATTCAATTCATGATTCATGATTCAATGCATGATTCAATTCTTGATTCAATTCATAATTCAATTCATGATTCATGATTCAATTCATGATTCGATTCATGATTCATGATTCATGATTCGATATATGATTCATGATTAAATTCATGATTCATAATTTATGATTCAATTCATGATTCATGATTCATGATTCAATTCATGATTCGATTCATGATTCATGATTCAATTCATGATTCATGATTTGATTCATGATTCATGATTCAATTTTTGATTCATGATTTATGATTCAATTCATGATTCATGATTTATTTCATGATTCAATTCATGGTTCATGAATCTTGATTCAATTCATGATTTATTTCATGATTCATGATTCGATTCATGATTCATGATTCATGATTCAATTCATGATTCAATTCATTATTTATTTCATGATTCATGATTCGATTCATGATTCATGATTCAAAATTCAATTCATGATTCAATTCAGGATTTATGATTCAATTCATGATTCATGATTCATTTCATGATTCATGATTCGATTTATGATTCATGATTCAATTCATGATTCATGATTCGATTCATGATTCATGATTCAATTCATGATTCAATTCATGATTTATGATTCAATTCATGATTCATGATTAATGATTTAATTCATGATTCATGATTCATGATTCGATTTATAATTCATGATTCAATTCATGATGCACGATTCAATTTGTGATTCATGATTTAATTCATGATTCATGATTAATGATTTAATTCATGATTCATGATTCATGATTCATGATTCGATTTATAATTCATGATTCAATTCATGATGCATGATTCAATTTGTGATTCATGATTTAATTCATGATTCATGATTCATTTCATGATTCATTTCATGATTCATGATTCATGATTCAATTCATGATTCATGAGTCAATTCATGATTCATGATTCAATGCATGATTCATGATTCATGATTCAATGCATAATTCAATTCTTGATTCAATTCATAATTCAATTCATGATTCATGATTCAATTCATGATTCAATTCATGATTTATGATTCAATTCATGATTTATTTCAAGATTCATGATTCGATTCATGATTCATGATTCAATTCATGATTCAATTCATGATTTATGATTCAATTCATGATTTATTTCATGATTCATGATTCGATTCATGATTCATGATTCAATTCATGATTCAATTCATGATTTATGATTCAATTCATGATTCATGATTCATGATTTAATTCATGATTCATGATTCATGATTCATGATTCATGATTCGATTTATAATTCATGATTCAATTTATGATGCATGATTCAATTTGTGATTCATGATTTAATTCATGATTCATGATTCATTTCATGATTCATGATTCATGATTCAATTCACGATTCATGAGTCAATTCATGATTCATGATTCATTTCATGATTCATGATTTAATTCATGATTCAATTCAGGATTCAATTTATGATTCATAATTCATGATTCAATTCATGATTCAATTCATGATTCATGATTCATGATTCAATTCATGATTCATGATTCAATTCATGATTCATGATTCAATGCATGATTCAATTCTTGATTCAATTCATAATTCAATTCATGATTCATGATTCAATTCATGATTCGATTCATGATTCATGATTCATGATTCGATATATGATTCATGATTAAATTCATGATTCATAATTTATGATTCAATTCATGATTCATGATTCATGATTCAATTCATGATTCGATTCATGATTCATGATTCAATTCATGATTCATGATTTGATTCATGATTCATGATTCAATTTTTGATTCATGATTTATGATTCAATTCATGATTCATGATTTATTTCATGATTCAATTCATGGTTCATGAATCTTGATTCAATTCATGATTTATTTCATGATTCATGATTCGATTCATGATTCATTATTCATGATTCAATTCATGATTCAATTCATTATTTATTTCATGATTCATGATTCGATTCATGATTCATGATTCAAAATTCAATTCATGATTCGATTTATGATTCATGATTCAATTCATGATGCATGATTCAATTCGTGATTCATGATTGAATTCATGATTCATGATTCATTTCATGATTCATGATTCGATTCATGATTCGATTTATGATTCATGATTCAATTCATGATGCATGATCCAATTCGTGATTCCTGATTCAATTCATGATTCATGATTCAATTCATGATTCATGATTCATTTTATGATTCATGATTCAATTCATGATTCGATTCATGATTTATGATTCAATTCATGATTCATGATTCGATTCATGATTCATGATTCAATTCATGATTCATGATTCGAATTATGATTCATGATTAAATTCATGATTCATGATTTATGATTCAATTCATGATTCATGATTTATTTCATGATTCAATTCATGGTTCATGAATCTTGATTCAATTCATGATTTATTTCATGATTCATGATTCGATTCATGATTCATGATTCATGATTCAATTCATGTATCAATTCATGATTTATTTCATGATTCATGATTCGATTCATGATTCATGATTCAATTCTTGATTTATGATTCATGATTTAATTCATGATTCATGATTCAATTCATGATTCATGATTCGATTCATGATGCATGATTCAATTCGTGATTCATGATTCAATTCATGATTCATGATTCATTTCATGATTCATTTCATGATTTATGATTCCTGATTCAATTCATGATTCACGATACAATACATGATTCATGATTCATTTCATGATTCATGATTCAATTCATGATTCAATTCATGATTCAATTTATGATTCATAATTCATGATTCAATTCATGATTCAATTTATGATTCATGATTCATGATTCAATTCATGATTCATGATTCATGATTCGATTCATGATTCATGATTCAATTCATGATTTATGATTCAATTCATGATTCATGATTCAATTCAAAATTCATGATTCAATTCATGATTCATTTCATGATTCATGATTCATGATTCAATTCATGATTCAATTCATGATTCAACTAATGATTTATAATTCATGATTCAATTCATGATTAAATTCATGATTCATGTTTTATGATTCAATTCATGATTCATGATTCATGATTCAATTCATGATTCATGATTTATGATTAAATTCATTATTCGATTCATGATTCATAATTCGATACATGATTCATGATTAAATTCATGATTCATGTTTTATGATTCAATTCATGATTCATGATTCATTATTCAATTCATGATTCATGATTCGATTCATGATTCATGATTCAATTCTTGATTCATGATTCGATTCATGATTCATGATTACATTTATGGTTCATGAATCTTGATTCAATTTATGATTTATTTCATGATTCATGATTCGATTCATGATTCATGATTTATGATTCAATTCATGATTCATGATTCGATTCATGATTCATGATTAAATTCATGATTCATGTTTTATGATTCAATTCATGATTCATGATTCATGATTCAATTCATGATTCGATTCATGATTCATGATTCATTATTCAATTCATGATTCATGATTCGATTCATGATTCATGATTCAATTCTTGATTCATGATTCGATTCATGATTCATGATTACATTTATGGTTCATGAATCTTGATTCAATTTATGATTTATTTCATGATTCGATTCATGATTCATGATTTATGATTCAATTCATGATTCATGATTCGATTCATGATTCAATTCATGATTCAATTCATGATTTATGATTCAATTCATGATTCATGATTAATGATTTAATTCATGATTCATAAATCATGATTCGATTTATAATTCATGATTCAATTCATGATGCACGATTCAATTTGTGATTCATGATTTAATTCATGATTCATGATTAATGATTTAATTCATGATTCATGATTCATGATTCATGATTCGATTTATAATTCATGATTCAATTCATGATGCATGATTCAATTTGTGATTCATGATTTAATTCATGATTCATGATTCATTTCATGATTCATTTCATGATTCATGAATCATGATTCAATTCATGATTCATGATTCAATGCATGATTCAATTCTTGATTCAATTCATAATTCAATTCATGATTAATGATTCAATTCATGATTCAATTCATGATTTATGATTCAATTCATGATTTATTTCATGATTCATGATTCGATTCATGATTCATGATTCAATTCATGATTTAATTCATGATTCAATTCATGATTTATGATTCAATTCATGATTCATGATTAATGATTTAATTCATGATTCATGATTCATGATTCGATTTATAATTCATGATTCAATTCATGATGCACGATTCAATTTGTGATTTATTTCATGATTCATGATTCGATTCATGATTCATGATTCAATTCATGATTCAATTCATGATTCAATTCATGATTTATGATTCAATTCATGATTCATGATTAATGATTTAATTCATGATGCATGATTCAATTTGTGATTCATGATTTAATTCATGATTCATGATTCATTTCATGATTCATTTCATGATTCATGAATCATGATTCAATTCATGATTCATGATTCAATTCATGATTCATGATTCAATGCATGATTCAATTCTTGATTCAATTCATAATTCAATTCATGATTAATGATTCAATTCATGATTCAATTCATGATTTATGATTCAATTCATGATTTATTTCATGATTCATGATTCGATTCATGATTCATGATTCAATTCATGATTCAATTCATGATTCAATTCATGATTTATGATTCAATTCATGATTCATGATTAATGATTTAATTCATGATTCATGATTCATGATTCGATTTATAATTCATGATTCAATTCATGATGCACGATTCAATTTGTGATTCATGATTTAATTCATGATTCATGATTAATGATTTAATTCATGATTCATGATTCATGATTCATGATTCGATTTATAATTCATGATTCAATTCATGATGCATGATTCAATTTGTGATTCATGATTTAATTCATGATTCATGATTCATTTCATGATTCATTTCATGATTCATGAATCATGATTCAATTCATGATTCATGATTCAATTCATGATTCATGATTCAATGCATGATTCAATTCTTGATTCAATTCATAATTCAATTCATGATTAATGATTCAATTCATGATTCAATTCATGATTTATGATTCAATTCATGATTTATTTCATGATTCATGATTCGATTCATGATTAATGATTTAATTCATGATTCATGATTCATGATTCGATTTATAATTCATGATTCAATTCATGATGCATGATTCAATTTGTGATTCATGATTTAATTCATGATTCATGATTCATTTCATGATTCATTTCATGATTCATGATTCATGATTCAATTCATGATTCATGAGTCAATTCATGATTCAATGCATGATTCATGATTCATGATTCAATGCATAATTCAATTCTTGATTCAATTCATAATTCAATTCATGATTCATGATTCAATTCATGATTCAATTCATGATTTATGATTCAATTCATGATTTATTTCAAGATTCATGATTCGATTCATGATTCATGATTCAATTCATGATTCAATTCATGATTTATGATTCAATTCATGATTTATTTCATGATTCATGATTCGATTCATGATTCAATTCATGATTCAATTCATGATTTATGATTCAATTCATGATTCATGATTCATGATTTAATTCATGATTCATGATTCGATTTATAATTTATGATTCAATTTATGATGCATGATTCAATTTGTGATTCATGATTTAATTCATGATTCATGATTCATTTCATGATTCATGATTCATGATTCAATTCACGATTCATGAGTCAATTCATGATTCATGATTCATTTCATGATTCATGATTTAATTCATGATTCAATTCAGGATTCAATTTATGATTCATAATTCATGATTCAATTCATGATTCATGATTCATGATTCAATTCATGATTCATGATTCAATTCATGATTCATTTCATGATTCATGATTCATGATTCAATTCACGATTCATGAGTCAATTCATGATTCATGATTCATTTCATGATTCATGATTTAATTCATGATTCAATTCATGATTCATGATTCATGATTCAATTCATGATTCATGATTCAATTCATGATTCATGATTCAATGCATGATTCAATTCTTGATTCAATTCATAATTCATTTCATGATTCATGATTCAATTCATGATTCGATTCATGATTCATGATTCATGATTCGATATATGATTCATGATTCAATTCATGATTCATAATTTATGATTCAATTCATGATTCATGATTCATGATTCAATTCATGATTCGATTCATGATTCATGATTCAATTCATGATTCATGATTTGATTCATGATTCATGATTCAATTTTTGATTCATGATTTATGATTCAATTCATGATTCACGATTTATTTCATGATTCAATTCATGGTTCATGAATCTTGATTCAATTCATGATTTATTTCATGATTCATGATTTGATTCATGATTCATGATTCATGATTCAATTCATGATTCAATTCATTATTTATTTCATGATTCATGATTCGATTCATGATTCATGATTCAAAATTCAATTCATGATTCAATTCAGGATTTATGATTCAATTCATGATTCATGATTCATTTCATGATTCATGATTCGATTTATGATTCATGATTCAATTCATGATGCATGATTCAATTCGTGATTCATGATTCAATTCATGATTCATGATTCATTTCATGATTCATTTCATGATTCATGATTCGATTTATGATTCATGATTCAATTCATGATGCATGATTCAATTCGTGATTCCTGATTCAATTCATGATTCATGATTCAATTCATGATTCATGATTCATTTTATGATTCATGATCAATTCATGATTCAATTCATGATTTATGATTCAATTCATGATTCATGATTCGATTCATGATTCAATTCATGATTCAATTCATGATTTATGATTCAATTCATGATTCATGATTAATGATTTAATTCATGATTCATGATTCATGATTCGATTTATAATTCATGATTCAATTCATGATGCACGATTCAATTTGTGATTCATGATTTAATTCATGATTCATGATTAATGATTTAATTCATGATTCATGATTCATGATTCATGATTCGATTTATAATTCATGATTCAATTCATGATGCATGATTCAATTTGTGATTCATGATTTAATTCATGATTCATGATTCATTTCATGATTCATTTCATGATTCATGAATCATGATTCAATTCATGATTCATGATTCAATTCATGATTCATGATTCAATGCATGATTCAATTCTTGATTCAATTCATAATTCAATTCATGATTAATGATTCAATTCATGATTCAATTCATGATTTATGATTCAATTCATGATTTATTTCATGATTCATGATTCGATTCATGATTCATGATTCAATTCATGATTCAATTCATGATTCAATTCATGATTTATGATTCAATTCATGATTCATGATTAATGATTTAATTCATGATTCATGATTCATGATTCGATTTATAATTCATGATTCAATTCATGATGCACGATTCAATTTGTGATTTATTTCATGATTCATGATTCGATTCATGATTCATGATTCAATTCATGATTCAATTCATGATTCAATTCATGATTTATGATTCAATTCATGATTCATGATTAATGATTTAATTCATGATGCATGATTCAATTTGTGATTCATGATTTAATTCATGATTAATGATTCAATTCATGATTCATTTCATGATTCATGAATCATGATTCAATTCATGATTCATGATTCAATTCATGATTCATGATTCAATGCATGATTCAATTCTTGATTCAATTCATAATTCAATTCATGATTAATGATTCAATTCATGATTCAATTCATGATTTATGATTCAATTCATGATTTATTTCATGATTCATGATTCGATTCATGATTCATGATTCAATTCATGATTCAATTCATGATTCAATTCATGATTTATGATTCAATTCATGATTCATGATTAATGATTTAATTCATGATTCATGATTCATGATTCGATTTATAATTCATGATTCAATTCATGATGCACGATTCAATTTGTGATTCATGATTTAATTCATGATTCATGATTAATGATTTAATTCATGATTCATGATTCATGATTCATGATTCGATTTATAATTCATGATTCAATTCATGATGCATGATTCAATTTGTGATTCATGATTTAATTCATGATTCATGATTCATTTCATGATTCATTTCATGATTCATGAATCATGATTCAATTCATGATTCATGATTCAATTCATGATTCATGATTCAATGCATGATTCAATTCTTGATTCAATTCATAATTCAATTCATGATTAATGATTCAATTCATGATTCAATTCATGATTTATGATTCAATTCATGATTTATTTCATGATTCATGATTCGATTCATGATTAATGATTTAATTCATGATTCATGATTCATGATTCATGATTCGATTTATAATTCATGATTCAATTCATGATGCATGATTCAATTTGTGATTCATGATTTAATTCATGATTCATGATTCATTTCATGATTCATTTCATGATTCATGAATCATGATTCAATTCATGATTCATGATTCAATTCATGATTCATGATTCAATGCATGATTCAATTCTTGATTCAATTCATAATTCAATTCATGATTAATGATTCAATTCATGATTCAATTCATGATTTATGATTCAATTCATGATTTATTTCATGATTCATGATTCGATTCATGATTAATGATTTAATTCATGATTCATGATTCATGATTCGATTTATAATTCATGATTCAATTCATGATGCATGATTCAATTTGTGATTCATGATTTAATTCATGATTCATGATTCATTTCATGATTCATTTCATGATTCATGATTCAATTCATGATTCATGAGTCAATTCATGATTCATGATTCAATGCATGATTCATGATTCATGATTCAATGCATAATTCAATTCTTGATTCAATTCATAATTCAATTCATGATTCATGATTCAATTCATGATTCAATTCATGATTTATGATTCAATTCATGATTTATTTCAAGATTCATGATTCGATTCATGATTCATGATTCAATTCATGATTCAATTCATGATTTATGATTCAATTCATGATTTATTTCATGATTCATGATTCAATTCATGATTCATGATTCAATTCATGATTCAATTCATGATTTATGATTCAATTCATGATTCATGATTCATGATTTAATTCATGATTCATGATTCATGATTCATGATTCGATTTATAATTTATGATTCAATTTATGATGCATGATTCAATTTGTGATTCATGATTTAATTCATGATTCATGATTCATTTCTTGATTCATGATTCATGATTCAATTCACGATTCATGAGTCAATTCATGATTCATGATTCATTTCATGATTCATGATTTAATTCATGATTCAATTCAGGATTCAATTTATGATTCATAATTCATGATTCAATTCATGATTCAATTCATGATTCATGATTCATGATTCAATTCATGATTCATGATTCAATTCATGATTCATGATTCAATGCATGATTCAATTCTTGATTCAATTCATAATTCAATTCATGATTCATGATTCAATTCATGATTCATTTCATGATTCATGATTCTTGATTCAATTCACGATTCATGAGTCAATTCATGATTCATGATTCATTTCATGATTCATGATTTAATTCATGATTCAATTCATGATTCATGATTCATGATTCAATTCATGATTCATGATTCAATTCATGATTCATGATTCAATGCATGATTCAATTCTTGATTCAATTCATAATTCATTTCATGATTCATGATTCAATTCATGATTCGATTCATGATTCATGATTCATGATTCGATATATGATTCATGATTAAATTCATGATTCATAATTTATGATTCAATTCATGATTCATGATTCATGATTCAATTCATGATTCGATTCATGATTCATGATTCAATTCATGATTCATGATTTGATTCATGATTCATGATTCAATTTTTGATTCATGATTTATGATTCAATTCATGATTCACGATTTATTTCATGATTCAATTCATGGTTCATGAATCTTGATTCAATTCATGATTTATTTCATGATTCATGATTTGATTCATGATTCATGATTCATGATTCAATTCATGATTCAATTCATTATTTATTTCATGATTCATGATTCGATTCATGATTCATGATTCAAAATTCAATTCATGATTCAATTCAGGATTTATGATTCAATTCATGATTCATGATTCATTTCATGATTCATGATTCGATTTATGATTCATGATTCAATTCATGATGCATGATTCAATTCGTGATTCATGATTCAATTCATGATTCATGATTCATTTCATGATTCATGATTCGATTTATGATTCATGATTCAATTCATGATGCATGATTCAATTCGTGATTCCTGATTCAATTCATGATTCATGATTCAATTCATGATTCATGATTCATTTTATGATTCATGATTCAATTCATGATTCAATTCATGATTTATGATTCAATTCATGATTCATGATTCGATTCATGATTCATGATTCAATTCATGATTCATGATTCGAATTATGATTCATGATTAAATTCATGTTTCATGATTTATGATTCAATTCATGATTCATAATTTATTTCATGATTCATGATTCGATTCATGATTCATGATTCAATTCATGATTCAATTCATGATTTATTTCATGATTCATGATTTGATTCATGATTCATGATTCAATTCTTGATTTATGATTCATGATTTAATTCTTGATTCATGATTCAATTCATGATTCATGATTCGATTCATGATGCATGATTCAATTCGTGATTCATGATTCAATTCATGATTCAATTTATGATTCATGATTCATGATTCAATTCATGATTCATGATTCATGATTCGATTCATGATTCATGATTCAATTCATGATTCATGATTCAATTCATGATTCATGATTAAATTCAAAATTCATGATTCAATTCATGATTCATTTCATGATTCATGATTCATGATTCAATTCATGATTCAATTCATGATTCAACTTATGATTTATAATTCATGATTCAATTCATGATTCATGATTCATGATTGAATTCATGATTCATGATTCAATTCATGATTCATGATTTGATTCATGATTCATCATTCGTCATTCAATTAATGATTCATGATTTGATTCATGATTCATCATTCATCATTCAATTAATGACTCATTATTCAATTCATGATTCAATTTATGATTCATGATTCCTGATTCAATTCATGATTCATGATTCATGATTTAATTCATGATTCATGATTCATGATTCATGATTCGATTTATAATTCATGATTCAATTCATGATGCATGATTCAATTTGTGATTCATGATTTAATTCATGATTCATAATTCATTTCATGATTCATGATTCATGATTTGATTCATGATTCATCATTCATCATTCAATTAATGATTCATGATTTGATTCATGATTCATCATTCAATTAATGACTCATTATTCAATTCATGATTCAATTTATGATTCATGATTCCTGATTCAATTCATGATTCATGATTCATGATTTAATTCATGATTCATGATTCATGATTCATGATTCGATTTATAATTCATGATTCAATTCATGATGCATGATTCAATTTGTGATTCATGATTTAATTCATGATTCATGATTCATTTCATGATTCATGATTCATGATTCAATTCACGATTCATGAGTCAATTCATGATTCATGATTCATTTCATGATTCATGATTTAATTCATGATTCAATTCAGGATTCAATTTATTATTCATAATTCATGATTCAATTCATGATTCAATTCATGATTCATGATTCATGATTCAATTCATGATTCATGATTTAATTCATGATTCATGATTCAATGCATGATTCAATTCTTGATTCAATTCATAATTCAATTCATGATTCATGATTCAATTCATGATTCGATTCATGATACATGATTCATGATTCGATATATGATTCATGATTAAATTCATGATTCATAATTTATGATTCAATTCATGATTCATGATTCATGATTCAATTCATGATTCGATTCATGATTCATGATTCAATTCATGATTCATGATTTGATTCATGATTCATGATTCAATTTTTGATTCATGATTTATGATTCAATTCATGATTCATGATTTATTTCATGATTCAATTCATGGTTCATGAATCTTGATTCAATTCATGATTTATTTCATGATTCATGATTTGATTCATGATTCATGATTCATTTCATGATTCATGATTCATGATTCATTTCATGATTCATGATTCGATTTATGATTCATGATTCAATTCATGATGCATGATTCAATTTGTGATTCATGATTCAATTCATGATTCATGATTCATTTCATGATTCATTTCATGATTCATGATTCGATTTATGATTCATGATTCAATTCATGATGCATGATTCAATTCGTGATTCCTGATTCAATTCATGATTCATGATTCAATTCATGATTCATGATTCATTTTATGATTCATGATTCAATTCATGATTCAATTCATGATTTATGATTCAATTCATGATTCATGATTCGATTCATGATTCATGATTCAATTCATGATTCATGATTCGAATTATGATTCATGATTAAATTCATGATTCATGATTTATTATTCAATTCATGATTCATGATTTATTTCATGATTCAATTCATGGTTCATGAATCTTGATTCAATTCATAATTTATTTCATGATTCATGATTCGATTCATGATTCATGATTCAATTCATGATTCAATTCATGATTCGATTCATGATGCATGATTCAATTCGTGATTCATGATTCAATTCTTGATTTATGATTCATGATTTAATTCATGATTCATGATTCAATCATGATTCATGATTCGATTCATGATGCATGATTCAATTCGTGATTCATGATTCAATCATGATTCATGATTCGATTCATGATGCATGATTCAATTCGTGATTCATGATTCAATTCATGATTCATGATTCATTTCATGATTCATTTCATGATTCATGATTCCTGATTCAATTCATGATTCATGATACAATACATGATTCATGATTCATTTCATGATTCATGATTCAATTCATGATTCAATTCATGATTCAATTTATGATTCATAATTCATGATTCAATTCATGATTCATGATTCAATTCATGATTCATGATTCATGATTCGATTCATGATTCATGATTCAATTCATGATTCATGATTCAATTCATGATTCATGATTAAATTCAAAATTCATGATTCAATTCATGATTCATTTCATGATTCATGATTCATGATTCAATTCATGATTCAACTTATGATTTATAATTCATGATTCAATTCATGATTCAATTCATGATTCATGATTCATGATTGAATTCATGATTCATGATTCAATTCATGATTCATGATTTGATTCATGATTCATCATTCATCATTCAATTAATGATTCATGATTTGATTCATGATTCATCTTTCATCATTCAATTAATGACTCATTATTCAATTCATGATTCAATTTATGATTCATGATTCCTGATTCAATTCATGATTCATGATTTATTTCATGATTCAATTCATGGTTCATGAATCTTGATTCAATTCATGATTTATTTCATTATTCATGATTCGATTCATAATTCATGATTCATGATTCAATTCCTGATTCAATTCATTATTTATTTCATGATTCATGATTCGAAATTCAATTCATGATTCAATTCAGGATTTATGATTCAATTCATGATTCATGATTCATTTCATGATTCATTTCATGATTCATGATTCAATTTATGATTCATGATTCAATTCATGATGCATGATTCAATTCATGATGCATGATTCAATTCGTGATTCATGATTCAATTCATGATTCATGATTCATTTCATGATTCATTTCATGATTCATGATTCAATTTATGATTCATGATTCAATTCATGATGCATGATTCAATTCGTGATTCCTGATTCAATTCATGATTCATGATTCAATTCATGATTCATGATTCATTTTATGATTCATGATTCAATTCATGATTCAATTCATGATTTATGATTCAATTCATGATTCATGATTCGATTCATGATTCATGATTCAATTCATGATTCATGATTCGAATTATGATTCATGATTAAATTCATGATTCATGATTTATGATTCAATTCATGATTCATGATTTATTTCATGATTCAATTCATGGTTCATGAATCTTGATTCAATTCATAATTTATTTCATGATTCATGATTCGATTCATGATTCATGATTCAATTCATGATTCAATTCATGATTTATTTCATGATTCATGATTCGATTCATGATTCATGATTCAATTCTTGATTTATGATTCATGATTTAATTCATGATTCATGATTCAATCAAGATTCATGATTCGATTCATGATGCATGATTCAATTCGTGATTCATGATTCAATTCATGATTCATGATTCATTTCATGATTCATTTCATGATTCATGATTCCTGATTCAATTCATGATTCATGATACAATACATGATTCATGATTCATTTCATGATTCATGATTCAATTCATGATTCAATTCATGATTCAATTTATGATTCATAATTCATGATTCAATTCATGATTCAATTTATGATTCATGATTCATGATTCAATTCATGATTCATGATTCATGATTCGATTCATGATTCATGATTCAATTCATGATTCATGATTCAATTCATGATTCATGATTAAATTCAAAATTCATGATTCAATTCATGATTCATTTCATGATTCATGATTCATGATTCAATTCATGATTCAATTCATGATTCAACTTATGATTTATAATTCATGATTCAATTCATGATTCAATTCATGATTCATGATTCATGATTGAATTCATGATTCATGATTCAATTCATGATTCATGATTTGATTCATGATTCATCATTCATCATTCAATTAATGATTCATGATTTGATTCATGATTCATCTTTCATCATTCAATTAATGACTCATTATTCAATTCATGATTCAATTTATGATTCATGATTCCTGATTCAATTCATGATTCATTATTTATTTCATGATTCAATTCATGGTTCATGAATCTTGATTCAATTCATAATTTATTTCATGATTCGATTCATGATTCATGATTCAATTCATGATTTATTTCATGATTCATGATTCGATTCATGATTCATGATTCAATTCTTGATTTATGATTCATGATTTAATTCATGATTCATGATTCAATCATGATTCATGATTCGATTCATGATGCATGATTCAATTCGTGATTCATGATTCAATTCATGATTCATGATTCATTTCATGATTCATTTCATGATTCATGATTCCTGATTCAATTCATGATTCATGATACAATACATGATTCATGATTCATTTCATGATTCATGATTCAATTCATGATTCAATTCATGATTCAATTTATGATTCATAATTCATGATTCAATTCATGATTCAATTTATGATTCATGATTCATGATTCAATTCATGATTCATGATTCATGATTCGATTCATGATTCAATTCATGATTCATGATTCAATTCAGGATTCATGATTAAATTCAAAATTCATGATTCAATTCATGATTCATTTCATGATTCATGATTCATGATTCAATTCATGATTCAATTCATGATTCAACTTATGATTTATAATTCATGATTCAATTCATGATTCAATTCATGATTCATGATTCATGATTGAATTCATGATTCATGATTCAATTCATGATTCATGATTTGATTCATGATTCATCATTCATCATTCAATTAATGATTCATGATTTGATTCATGATTCATCTTTCATCATTCAATTAATGACTCATTATTCAATTCATGATTCAATTTATGATTCATGATTCCTGATTCAATTCATGATTCATGATTTATTTCATGATTCAATTCATGGTTCATGAATCTTGATTCAATTCATGATTTATTTCATTATTCATGATTCGATTCATAATTCATGATTCATGATTCAATTCCTGATTCAATTCATTATTTATTTCATGATTCATGATTCGAAATTCAATTCATGATTCAATTCAGGATTTATGATTCAATTCATGATTCATGATTCATTTCATGATTCATTTCATGATTCATGATTCAATTTATGATTCATGATTCAATTCATGATGCATGATTCAATTCGTGATTCATGATTCAATTCATGATTCATGATTCATTTCATGATTCATTTCATGATTCATGATTCGATTTATGATTCATGATTCAATTCATGATGCATGATTCAATTCGTGATTCCTGATTCAATTCATGATTCATGATTCAATTCATGATTCATGATTTATTTTATGATTCATGATTCAATTCATGATTCGATTCATGATTTATGATTCAATTCATGATTCATGATTCGATTCATGATTCATGATTCAATTCATGATTCATGATTCGAATTATGATTCATGATTAAATTCATGATTCATAATTTATGATTCAATTCATGATTCATGATTTATTTCATGATTCAATTCATGGTTCATGAATCTTGATTCAATTCATGATTTATTTCATGATTCATGATTCGATTCAAGATTCATGATTCAATTCTTGATTTATGATTCATGATTTAATTCATGATTCATGATTCATGATTCGATTCATGATTCATGATTCAATACATGATTCATGATTTAATTCTTGAATCATGATTAATGATTCGAATTATGATTCATGATTCAATTCATGATTCATGATTTATGATTCAATTCATGGTTCATGAATCTTTATTCAATTCATGATTTATTTCATGATTCATGATTCGATTCATGATTCATGATTCATTTCATGATTCATTTCATGATTCATGATTCGATTTATGATTCATGATTCAATTCATGATGCATGATTCAATTCGTGATTCATGATTCAATTCATGATTCATGATTCATTTCATGATTCATTTCATGATTCATGATTCGATTTATGATTCATGATTCAATTCATGATGCATGATTCAATTCGTGATTCCTGATTCAATTCATGATTCATGATTCAATTCATGATTCATGATTTATTTTATGATTCATGATTCAATTCATGATTCGATTCATGATTTATGATTCAATTCATGATTCATGATTCGATTCATGATTCATGATTCAATTCATGATTCATGATTCGAATTATGATTCATGATTAAATTCATGATTCATGATTTATGATTCAATTCATGATTCATGATTTATTTCATGATTCAATTCATGATTCAATTCATGATTCAATTCATGATTTATTTCATGATTCATGATTCGATTCATGATTCATGATTCAATTCTTGATTTATGATTCATGATTTAATTCATGATTCATGATTCATGATTCGATTCATGATTCATGATTCAATACATGATTCATGATTTAATTCTTGAATCATGATTAATGATTCGAATTATGATTCATGATTCAATTCATGATTCATGATTTATGATTCAATTCATGGTTCATGAATCTTTATTCAATTCATGATTTATTTCATGATTCATGATTCGATTCATGATTCATGATTCATGATTCAATTCATGATTCAATTCATGATTTATTTCATAATTCATGATTCGATTCATGATTCAATTCATGATTCAATTCATGATTTATGATTCAATTCATGATTCATGATTCATGATTTAATTCCTAATTCATGATTCATGATTCGATTTATAATTCATGATTCAATTCATTATGCATGATTCAATTCATGATTCATGATTCAATTCATGATTCATGATTCATTTCATGATTCATTTCATGATTCATGATTCCTGATTCAATTCATGATTCATGATACAATACATGATTCATGATTCATTTCATGATTCAATTCATGATTCAATTAATGATTAAATTTATGATTCATAATTCATGATTCAATTCATGATTCAATTTATGATTCATGATTCATGATTCAATTCATGATTCATGATTCATGATTCGATTCATGATTCATGATTCAATTCATGATTCATGATTCAATTCATGATTCGTGATTCATGATTCATGATTCAATTCATGATTCATGATTCGATTCATGATTCATGATTCATGATTCAATTCATGATTCATGATTCGATTTATGATTCATGATTCAATTCATGATTCATGATTCAATTCATGATTCATGATTCATTTCATGATTCATGATTGAATTCAAAATTCATGATTCGATTCATGATTCATTTCATGATTCAACTTATGATTTATAATTCATGATTCAATTCATGATTCAATTCATGATTCATAATTCATGATTCAATTCATGATTCATGATTCAATTCATGATTCATGATTCATTTCATGATTCATGATTCAATTCATGATTCAATTCATGATTCAATTTATGATTAATGATTCAATTCAAGATTCATGGTTCATGATTCAATTCATGATTCATGATTCAATTCATGATTCATGATTCATTTCATGATTCATGATTCAATTCATGATTCAATTCATGATTCAACTTATGATTTATAATTCATGATTCAATTCATGATTTATGATTCATGATTCATGATTCAATTCATGATTCATGATTCAATTCATGAAAAATGATTCGATTCATGATTTATGTTTCAATTCATGATTCAATTCTTTATTCAATTCATAATTCAATTCATGATTCATGATTCGATTCATGATTCATGTTTGAATTCATGATTCAATTCATGATTCATTTCATGATTCATGATTCGATTCATGATTCATGATTCAATTCTTGATTTATGATTCATGATTTAATTCATGATTCATGATTCAATTCATGATTCATGATTCGATTCATGATGCATGATTCAATTCGTGATTCATGATTCAATTCATGATTCATGATTCATTTCATGATTCATTTCATGATTTATGATTCCTGATTCAATTCATGATTCATGATACAATACATGATTCATGATTCATTTCATGATTCATGATTCAATTCATGATTCAATTCATGATTCAATTTATGATTCATAATTCATGATTCAATTCATGATTCAATTTATGATTCATGATTCATGATTCAATTCATGATTCATGATTCATGATTCGATTCATGATTCATGTTTCAATTCATGATTTATGATTCAATTCATGATTCATGATTCAATTCAAAATTCATGATTCAATTCATGATTCATTTCATGATTCATGATTCAATTCATGATTCAATTCATGATTCAACTTATGATTTATAATTCATGATTCAATTCATGATTAAATTCATGATTCATGTTTTATGATTCAATTCATGATTCATGATTCATGATTCAATTCATGATTCATGATTTATGATTAAATTCATTATTCGATTCATGATTCATAATTCGATACATGATTCATGATTAAATTCATGATTCATGTTTTATGATTCAATTCATGATTCATGATTCATTATTCAATTCATGATTCATGATTTGATTCATGATTCATGATTACATTTATGGTTCATGAATCTTGATTCAATTTATGATTTATTTCATGATTCATGATTCGATTCATGATTCATGATTTATGATTCAATTCATGATTCATGATTCGATTCATGATTCATGATTAAATTCATGATTCATGTTTTATGATTCAATTCATGATTCATGATTCATGATTCAATTCATGATTTGATTCATGATTCATGATTCATTATTCAATTCATGATTCATGATTCGATTCATGATTCATGATTCAATTCTTGATTCATGATTCGATTCATGATTCATGATTACATTTATAGTTCATGAATCTTGATTCAATTTATGATTTATTTCATGATTCGATTCATGATTCATGATTTATGATTCAATTCATGATTTATGATTCAATTCATGATTCATGATTAATGATTTAATTCATGATTCATGATTCATGATTCGATTTATAATTCATGATTCAATCATGATGCACGATTCAATTTGTGATTCATGATTTAATTCATGATTCATGATTAATGATTTAATTCATGGTTCATGATTCATGATTCATGATTCGATTTATAATTCATGATTCAATTCATGATGCATGATTCAATTTGTGATTCATGATTTAATTCATGATTCATGATTCATTTCATGATTCATTTCATGATTCATGAATCATGATTCAATTCATGATTCATGATTCAATTCATGATTCATGATTCAATGCATGATTCAATTCTTGATTCAATTCATAATTCAATTCATGATTAATGATTCAATTCATGATTCAATTCATGATTTATGATTCAATTCATGATTTATTTCATGATTCATGATTCGATTCATGATTCATGATTCAATTCATGATTCAATTCATGATTCAATTCATGATTTATGATTCAATTCATGATTTATTTCATGATTCATGATTTGATTCATGATTCATGATTCAATTCATGATTCAATTCATGATTTATGATTGAATTCATGATTCATGATTCATGATTTAATTCATGATTCATGATTCATGATTCATGATTCGATTTATAATTTATGATTCAATTCATGATGCATGATTCAATTTGTGATTCATGATTTAATTCATGATTCATGATTCATTTCATGATTCATGATTCATGATTCAATTCACGATTCATGAGTCAATTCATGATTCATGATTCATTTCATGATTCATGATTTAATTCATGATTCAATTCATGATTCATGATTCATGATTCAATTCATGATTCATGATTCAATGCATGATTCAATTCTTGATTCAATTCCTAATTCATTTCATGATTCATGATTCAATTCATGATTCGATTCATGATTCATGATTCATGATTCGATATATGATTCATGATTAAATTCATGATTCATAATTTATGATTCAATTCATGATTCATGATTCATGATTCAATTCATGATTCGATTCATGATTCATGATTCAATTCATGATTCATGATTTGATTCATGATTCATGATTCAATTTTTGATTCATGATTTATGATTCAATTCATGATTCATTTCATGATTCAATTCATGGTTCATGAATCTTGATTCAATTCATGATTTATTTCATGATTCATGATTTGATTCATGATTCATGATTCATGATTCAATTCATGATTTAATTCATTATTTATTTCATGATTCATGATTCGATTCATGAGTCATGATTCAAAATTCAATTCATGATTCAATTCAGGATTTATGATTCAATTCATGATTCATGATTCATTTCATGATTCATGATTCGATTTATGATTCATGATTCAATTCATGATGCATGATTCAATTCGTGATTCATGATTCAATTCATGATTCATGATTCATTTCATGATTCATTTCATGATTCATGATTCGATTTATGATTCCTGATTCAATTCATGATGCATGATTCAATTCGTGATTCCTGATTCAATTCATGATTCATGATTCAATTCATGATTCATGATTCATTTTATGATTCATGATTCAATTCATGATTCAATTCATGATTAATGATTCAATTCATGATTCATGATTCGATTCATGATTCATGATTCAATTCATGATTCATGATTCGAATTATGATTCATGATTAAATTCATGATTCATGATTTATGATTCAATTCATGATTCATGATTTATTTCATGATTCAATTCATGGTTCATGAATCTTGATTCAATTCATAATTTATTTCATGATTCATGATTCGATTCATGATTCATGATTCAATTCATGATTCAATTCATGATTTATTTCATGATTCATGATTCGATTCATGATTCATGATTCAATTCTTGAATTATGATTCATGATTTAATTCATGATTCATGATTCAATTCATGATTCATGATTCGATTCATGATGCATGATTCAATTCGTGATTCATGATTCAATTCATGATTCATGATTCATTTCATGATTCATTTCATGATTCATGATTCCTGATTCAATTCATGATTCATGATACAATACATGATTCATGATTCATTTCATGATTCCTGATTCAATTCATGATTCAATTCATGATTCAATTTATGATTCATAATTCATGATTCAATTCATGATTCAATTTATGATTCATGATTCATGATTCGATTCATGATTCATGATTCAATTCATGATTCATGATTAAATTCAAAATTCATGATTCAATTCATGATTCATTTCATGATTCATGATTCATGATTCAATTCATGATTCAATTCATGATTCAACTTATGATTTATAATTCATGATTCAATTCATGATTCAATTCATGATTCATGATTCATGATTGAATTCATGATTCATGATTCAATTCATGATTCATGATTTGATTCATGATTCATCATTCATCATTCAATTAATGATTCATGATTTGATTCATGATTCATCATTCATCATTCAATTAATGACTCATTATTCAATTCATGATTCAATTTATGATTCCTGATTCCTGATTCAATTCATGATTCATGATTCATGATTCAATTCATGATTCATGATTCATTTTATGATTCATGATTCAATTCATGATTCAATTCATGATTTATGATTCAATTCATGATTCATGATTCGATTCATGATTCATGATTCAATTCATGATTCATGATTCGAATTATGATTCATGATTAAATTCATGATTCATGATTTATGATTCAATTCATGATTCATGATTTATTTCATGATTCAATTCATGGTTCATGAATCTTGATTCAATTCATAATTTATTTCATGATTCATGATTCGATTCATGATTCATGATTCAATTCATGATTCAATTCATGATTTATTTCATGATTCATGATTCGATTCATGATTCATGATTCAATTCTTGATTTATGATTCATGATTTAATTCATGATTCATGATTCAATCAAGATTCATGATTCGATTCATGATGCATGATTCAATTCGTGATTCATGATTCAATTCATGATTCATGATTCATTTCATGATTCATTTCATGATTCATGATTCCTGATTCAATTCATGATTCATGATACAATACATGATTCATGATTCATTTCATGATTCATGATTCAATTCATGATTCAATTCATGATTCAATTTATGATTCATAATTCATGATTCAATTCATGATTCAATTTATGATTCATGATTCATGATTCAATTCATGATTCATGATTCATGATTCGATTCATGATTCATGATTCAATTCATGATTCATGATTCAATTCATGATTCATGATTAAATTCAAAATTCATGATTCAATTCATGATTCATTTCATGATTCATGATTCATGATTCAATTCATGATTCAATTCATGATTCAACTTATGATTTATAATTCATGATTCAATTCATGATTCAATTCATGATTCATGATTCATGATTGAATTCATGATTCATGATTCAATTCATGATTCATGATTTGATTCATGATTCATCATTCATCATTCAATTAATGATTCATGATTTGATTCATGATTCATCTTTCATCATTCAATTAATGACTCATTATTCAATTCATGATTCAATTTATGATTCATGATTCCTGATTCAATTCATGATTCATTATTTATTTCATGATTCAATTCATGGTTCATGAATCTTGATTCAATTCATAATTTATTTCATGATTCGATTCATGATTCATGATTCAATTCATGATTTATTTCATGATTCATGATTCGATTCATGATTCATGATTCAATTCTTGATTTATGATTCATGATTTAATTCATGATTCATGATTCAATCATGATTCATGATTCGATTCATGATGCATGATTCAATTCGTGATTCATGATTCAATTCATGATTCATGATTCATTTCATGATTCATTTCATGATTCATGATTCCTGATTCAATTCATGATTCATGATACAATACATGATTCATGATTCATTTCATGATTCATGATTCAATTCATGATTCAATTCATGATTCAATTTATGATTCATAATTCATGATTCAATTCATGATTCAATTTATGATTCATGATTCATGATTCAATTCATGATTCATGATTCATGATTCGATTCATGATTCAATTCATGATTCATGATTCAATTCAGGATTCATGATTAAATTCAAAATTCATGATTCAATTCATGATTCATTTCATGATTCATGATTCATGATTCAATTCATGATTCAATTCATGATTCAACTTATGATTTATAATTCATGATTCAATTCATGATTCAATTCATGATTCATGATTCATGATTGAATTCATGATTCATGATTCAATTCATGATTCATGATTTGATTCATGATTCATCATTCATCATTCAATTAATGATTCATGATTTGATTCATGATTCATCTTTCATCATTCAATTAATGACTCATTATTCAATTCATGATTCAATTTATGATTCATGATTCCTGATTCAATTCATGATTCATGATTTATTTCATGATTCAATTA
>NW_027446203.1:132500-137500 GCF_038048845.1 Mixophyes fleayi | reverse complement strand
ATTCAATTCATGATTTATTTCATGATTCATGATTCGATTCATGATTCATGATTCAATTCTTGAGTCATGATTCATGATTTGATTCATAATTCATGATTCAATTCATGATTCATGATTCAATTCATGATTTATGATTCAATTCATAATTCAATTCATGATTAAATATGTCTGGGTTAGGGTTAGGGTTAGGGTTAGGGTTGGGGTTAGGGTTAGGGTTAGGGGTTAGGGGTTAGGGTTAGGGTTAGGGTTAGGGTTAGGGGTTAGGGTTATGGTTAGGATTAGGGTTAGGGTTAGGGTTAAGGGGTTAGGGTTAGGGTTAGGGTAAGGGGTTAGGGGTTAGGGTTAGGTTAGGGTTAGGGTTAGTGTTAGGGTTAGGGTTAGGGGGTTAGGGTTAGGGTTAGGGTTAAGGGGTTAGGGTTAGGGCTAGGGTTAGGGTTATGGTTAGGGGTTAGGATTAGGGTTAGGGTTAGGGTTATAGTTGGGGTTAGAGTTAGGGTTAGGGTTAGGGTTTAGGGTTAGGGTTAGGGTTGGGGTTTAGGGTTAGGGTTAGGGTTAGGGTTAGGGTTAGGGTTTGGGGTTAGGGTTAGGGGTAGGGTTAGGGTTAGGGTTAGGGGGTTAGGGTTGGGGGTTAGGGTTAAGGGGTAATGGGTTAGGGGGTTAGGGTTATGGTTAGGGTTAGCATTAGGGTTATGGGGTTAGGGTTAGGGTTAGGGTTAGGGTTAAGGGGTTGGGGTTAGGGTTAGGGTTAGGGGTTAGGGTAAGGTTAGGGTTAGGGGTTAGGGTTAGGGTTAGGGTTAGGGTTAGGGTTGGGGTTTGGGGTTAGGGTAAGGTTAGGGTTAGGGTTAGGGGTTAGGGTTAGGGTTAGGGATTAGGATTAGGGTTAGGGTAAAGGGGTTAGGGTTAGGGTTAAGGTTAGGGTTAGGGTTAGGGTTAGGGGTTAGGGTTAAGGTTAAGGTTAGGGTTAGGGTTAGGGTTAGGGTTAGGGTTTGGGGTTAGGGTTAGGGTTAGGGTTAGGGGTTAGGGGTCAGGGTTAGGGGTTAGGGGTCAGGGTTAGGGTTAGGGTTAGGGTTAGGGTTAGGTTTAGGGTTAAGGTTAGGGATAGGGTTAGAGTTGGGGTTGGGGTTAGGGTTAGGGTTAGGGTTAGGGTTAGGGATAGGGGGTTAGGGTTAGGGTTAAGGGGTTAGGGTTAGGGTTAGGGGGTTAGAGTTATGGTAAGGATTAGGGTTAGGGTTAAGGGGTTAGGGTTAAGGTTAGGGTTAGGGTTAGGGTTTGGGGTTAGGGTTAGGGTTAGGGGTTAGGGGTCAGGGTTAGGGTTAGGGTTAAGGGGTTAGTTTTAGGGTTAGGGTTAAGGTTAGGGTTAGGGTTAGGGTTAGGGTTAGGGGTTAGGGTTAAGGTTAGGGATAGGGTTAGAGTTGGGGTTGGGGTTAGGGTTAGGGTTAGGGTTAGGGATTGGGGTAGGTTAGGGTTAGGGTTAAGGGGTTAGGGTTAGGGGGTTAGAGTTATGGTAAGGATTAGGATTAGGGTTAGGGTTAAGGGGTTAGGGTTAAGGTTAGGGTTAGGGTTAGGGTTAGGGTTAGGGTTAGGGTTATGGGGTTAGGGTTAAGGTTAGGGTTAGGGTTAGGGTTAGGATTAGGGTTAGGATTAGGGGTTAGGGTTAAGGGGTTAGGGTTAGGGTTAGGGTTAGGGTTAGGGTAGAGTTAGGGTTAGGGTTAGGGTTAGGGTTAGGGTTATGGGGTTAGGGTTAAGGTTAGGGTTAGGGTTAGGATTAGGGTTAGGATTAGGGGTTAGGGTTTAGGGTAAGGGTTTGGGGTTAGAGTTAGGGTTAGGGTTAGGGGTAGGGGTTAGGGATAGGGTTAGGGTTAAGGGGTTAGGGTTAGGGTTAGGGTTAAGGTTAGGGTTAAAGGTTAGGGTTAGGGTTAGGGTAATGGGTTAGGGTTAGGGCTAGGGTTAGAGTTAGGGTTAGGGTTAGGGTTAGGGGTTAGGGTTAGGGTTAGGGTTTGGGGTTAGGGTTAGGGTTAGGGGGTTAGGGTTAGGGTTAGGGTTAGGGTTAGGGGGTTAGGGTTAGGGTTAGGGGGTTAGGGTTATGGTTAGGATTAGGGTTAGGGTTAAGGGGTTAGGGTTAGGGTTAGGGTTAGGGATAGGGTTAGGGGTTAGGGTTAGGTTAGGGTTAGGGTTAGTGTTAGGGTTAGGGTTAGGGGGTTAGGGTTAGGGTTAGGGGGTTAGGGTTAGGGTTAGGATTAGGGGTTAGGTTTAGGGTTAGGAATAGGGTTAGGATTAGGGTTAGGATTAGGGTTAGGGTTAGGGTTAGGGTTTGAGGTTAGGGTTAGGGTTAGGGTTAGGGTAAGGGTTATGGGTTAGGGTTAGGGCTAGGGTTAGTGTTAGGGTTAGGGTTAGGGTTTGGGGTTAGGGTTAGGGTTAGGGTTAGGGGGTTAGGGTTAGGGTTAAGGGGTTAGGGTTAGGGTTAGGGGGTTAGGGTTATGGTTAGGATTAGGGTTAGGGTTAGGGTTAAGGAGGTAGGGTTAGGGTTAGGGTTAGGGTTAGTGGTTTGGGTTAGGGTTAGGGTTAGGGGTTAGGGATAGTGTTATGGGGTTAGGGTTAGGGTTAGGGTTAGAATTAGGGTTAGGATTAGGGGTTAGGGTTAGGGTTATGGTTTGGGGTTAGAGTTAGGGTTAGGGGTAGGGGTCAGGGTTAGGGTTAGGGTTAGGGTTAAGGGGTTAAGGTTAGGTTTAGGGTTAAAGTTAGAGTTAAAGGTTAGGGTTAGGGTTAGGGTTAGGGGTTAGGGTTAGGGTTAGAGTTAGGGTTAGGGTTAGGGGGTTAGGGTTAGGGTTAGGGGGTTAGGGTTAGGGTTAGGGTTAGGGTTAGTGTTAGGGTTAGGGTTAGGGTTAGGGGGTTAGGGTTAGGGTTAGTGTTAGGGTTAGGGATAGGGGGTTAGGGTTAGGGTTAGGGTTAGGATTAGGGGTTAGGGTTAGGGTTAGGAATAGGGTTAGGGTTAGGGTTAGGGTTAGGATTAGGGTTAGGGTTAGGGTTAGTGTTAGTGTTAGGGTTTGGGGTTAGGGTTAGGGTTAGGGTTAGGATTAGGATTAGGGTTAGGGTTAAGGGGTTAGGGTTAAGGTTATGGTTAGGGTTAGGGTTATGGGGTTAGGGTTAAGGTTAGGATTAGGGTTAGGATTAGGGTTAGGGTTAGGGTTTGAGGTTAGGGTTAGGGTTAGGGTAAGGGTTAGGGGTTAGGGTTAGGGGTTAGGGTTAGGGCTAGGGTTAGTGTTAGGGTTAGGGTTAGGGTTTGGGGTTAGGGTTAGGGTTAGGGTTAGGGTGTTAGGGTTAGGGTTAGGGTTAAGGGGTTAGGGTTAGGGTTAGGGGGTTAGGGTTATGGTTAGGATTAGGGTTAGGGTTAGGGTTAAGGAGGTAGGGTTAGGGTTAGGGTTAGGGTTGGTTGTTAGGGTTAGGGTTAGGGTTAGGGGGTTAGGGTTAGGGTTATGGGGTTAGGGTTAGGGTTAGGGTTTAGGATTAGGGTTAGGATTAGGGGTTAGGGTTAGGGTTAGGGTTTTGGGTTAGAGTTAGGGTTAGGGTTAGGGTTAGGGGTAGGGGTCATGGTTAGGGTTAGGGTTAAGGGGTTAAGGTTAGGGTTAGGGTTAAGGTTAGAGTTAAAGGTTAGGGTTAGGGTTAGGGGTTAGGGTTAGGGTTAGAGTTAGGGTTAGGCTTAGGGGGTTAGGGTTAGGGTTAGGGGGTTAGGGTTAGGGGTTAGTGTTAGGGTTAGGGGGTTAGGGTTAGGGTTAGGGGGTTAGGGTTAGGGTTAGTGTTAGGGTTAGGGGGGCGGGGTTAGGGATAGGGGGTTAGGGTTAGGGTTAGGGTTAGGATTAGGGGTTAGGGTTAGGGGTTAGTTTAAGGTTAGGGTTAGGGTTAGGGTTAGGGTTAGGGTTAGGATTAGGGTTAGGGTTAAGGGGTTAGGGTTAGGGTTAGGGTTAGGGGTTAGGGTAAGGTTAGGGTTAGGGTTAGGGTTAGGGGTTAGGGTTAGGGTTAGGGTTATGGGGTTAGGGTTAAGGTTAGGGTTAGGGTTAGGGTTAGGGTTAGGGTTATGGGGTTAGGGTTAAGGTTAGGGTTAGGGTTAGGGTTAGGATTAGGGTTAGGGTTAGGGTTAGGGTAAGGTTTTAGGGTTAGGGGTCAGGGATAGGGTTAGGGTTAAGGGGTTAGGGTTAGTGTTAGGGTTAAGGTTAGGGTTAAAGGTTAGGGTTAGGGTTATGGGTTAGGGTTAGGGTTAGGGTTAGGGCTAGGGGTTAGGGTTAGGGGGTTAGGGTTAGGGGGTTAGGGTTAAGGGGTTAGGTTTAGGGTTAGGGGGTTAGGGTTATGGTTAGGATTAGGGTTAGGGTTAGGGTTAAGGGGTTAGGGTTACGATTTGGGGTTAGGGTTAGGGGTTAGGGTTAGGGTTAGGGTTAGGGTTAGGGGTTAGTGTTAGGGTTAGGGTTAGGGTTTGGGGTTAGGGTTAGGGTTAGGGTTAAGGGTTAGGGTTAGAGCTAGGGTTAGTGTTAGGGTTAGGGGGTTATGGTTAGGGTTAAGGTTAAGGGGTTAGGGTTAGGGTTAGGGGGATAGGGTTATGGTTAGGATTAGGGTTATGGTTAGGGTTAAGGGGTTAGGGTTAGGGTTAGTGGTTAGGGTTAGGGTTAGGGGGTTAGGGTTAGGGTTATGGGGTTAGGGTTCGTGTTAGGGTTAGGGTTAGGATTAGGGTTAGGATTAGGGGTTAGGGTTAGGGTTTGGGGTTAGAGTTAGGGTTAGGGTTAGGGTTATGGGTAGGGGTCAGGGTTAGGGTTAGGGTTAAGGGGTTAAGGTTAGGGTTAGGGTTAGGGTTAGGGGTTAGGGTTAGGGTTAGGGGGTTAGGGTTAGGGTTAGGGTTAGGGGGTTAGGGTTAGGGTTAGGGGTTAGTGTTAGGGTTAGGGTTAGGGTTAGGGTTACGGTTAGTGTTAGGGTTAGGGGGTTAGGGTTAGGGTTAGGGGGTTAGGGTTAGGGTT
>NW_027446203.1:117500-120000 GCF_038048845.1 Mixophyes fleayi | reverse complement strand
GTTAGGGTTAGGGTTAGGGTTAGGATTAGGGTTAGGGTTAGGGTTAGGGTTAGGGTTTGGGGTTAGGGTTAGGGTTAGGGTTAGGGTTAGGGTTAGGATTAGGGTTAGGGTTAAGGGGTTAGGGTTAAGGTTAGGGTTAGGGTTAGGGTTATGGGGTTAGGGTTAAGGTTAGGGTTAGGGTTAGTGTTAGGATTAGGGTTAGAATTAGGGGTTAGGGTTAGGGTTAGAGTAAGGGTTTGGGGTTAGGGTTAGGGTTAGGGGTAGGGGTCAGGGATAGGGTTAGGGTTAGGGGTAGGGGTCAGGGATAGGGTTAGGGTTAAGGGGTTAGGGTTAGGGTTAAGGTTAGGGTTAAAGGTTAGGGTTAGGGTTAGGGGTTAGGGTTAGGGTTAGGGCTGGGGGTTAGGGTTAGGGGGTTAGGGTTAAGGTTAGGGTTAAGGGGTTAGGTTTAGGATTAGGGGGTTAGGGTTATGGTTAGGATTAGGGTTAGGGTTAGGGTTAGGGTTAGGGTTAGGGTTAAGGTCAGAGTTAGGGTTAGGGTTAGGGTTAGGGTTAGGGTTAGAGTTAGGGTTAGGGTTAGGGTTAGGGTTAGGGTTTGGAGTTAGGGTTAGGATTAGGGTTAGGGGTTAGGGGTCAGGGTTAGGGTTAGGGTTAGGGTTAGGGTTAGGGTTAGGGTTAGGGGGTTAGGGTTAGGTTTAGGGTTAGAGTTAGGGTTAGGGTTAGGTTTTAGGGTTAGGGGTTAGGGTTAGGGTTATGGTTAGGGTTAGGGTTAGGGGGAAAGGGTTAGGGTTAGGGTTAATGGGTTAGGGTTAGGGTTAGGGGGTTACGGTTATGGTTAGGATTAGGGTTAAGGTTAAGGGGTTAGGTTTAGGGTTAGGGTTAGGGTTAGGGGTTAGTGTTAGGGTTAGGGTTAGGGTTAGGGGGTAAGGGTTAGGGTTAGGGTTAAGGGGTTAGGGTTAGGGTTAGGGTTAGGGTTAAGGTTAGGGTTAGGGATAGGGTTAGGGTTAGGGTTAGAGTTAGGGTTAGGGTTAGGGTTAAGGTTAGGGTTAGGGTTAGGGTTAGAGTTAGGGTTAGGGTTAGGGTTAGGGTTAGGGTTAAGGTTAGGGTTAGGGTTAGGGTTAGAGTAAGGGTTAGGGTTAGGGTTAGGGTTAGGGTTAGGGTTAGGGTTAAGGTTAGGGTTAGGGTTAGGGTTAGGGTTAGGGTTAAGGTTAGGGTTAGGGTTAGGGTTAGGGTTAGGGTTACGGTTAGGGTTAGGGTTAGGGTTAGGGGGTTAGGGTTAGGGTTAGGGTTAGGGGGTTAGGGTTAGGGGGTAAGGGTTAGGGTTAGTGTTAGGGTTAGGGTTAGGGGGTTAGGGTTAGGGTTAGGGTTAGGATTAGGGGTTAGGGTTAGGGTTAGGAAAAGGGTTAGGGTTAGGGTTAGGATTAGGGTTAGGGTTAGGGTTAGGGTTTGGGGTTAGGGTTAGGATTAGGGTTAGGGGTTAGGGTTAGGGTTAGGGTTAAGGGGTTAGGGTTAGGGTTAGGGTTAGGGGGTTAGGGTTAGGGTTAGGGTTAAGGGGTTAAGGGTAGGGTTAGGGTTAGGGTTAGGGGTTAGTGTTAGAGTTAGGGTTAGGGGGTTAGGGTTAGGGTTAGGGGTTAAGGTTAAGGTTAGAGTTAGGGTTAGGGTTAGGGTTAGGGTTAGGGGGTTAGGGTTAGGGTTAGGGTTAGTGTTAGGGTTAGGGTTAGGGGGTTAGGGTTAGGGTTAGGGTTAGGATTAGGGGTTAGGGTTAGGGTTAGGAATACGGTTAGGGTTAGGGTTAAGGTTAGGATTAGGGTTAGGGTTAGGGTTAGGGTTTGGGGTTAGGGTTAGGATTAGGGTTAGGGGTTAGGGGTTAGGGGTCAGGGTTAGGGTTAGGGTTAGGGTTAAGGGGTTAGGGTTAGGATTAGGGTTAAGGTTAGGGTTAGGGTTAGGGTTAAGGGGTTAGGGTTAGGGTTAGGGTTAGGGGTATGGGTCAGGGTTAGGGTTAGGGTTAGGGTTAAGGGGTTAAGGTTAGGGTTAGGGTTAGGGTTAGGGTTAGGATTAGGGGTTAGGGTTAGGGTTTGGGGTTAGAGTTAGGGTTAGGGTTAGGGTTAGGGTTAGGGTTAAGGGGTTAGGGTTAGGGTTAGGGTTAGGGGTATGGGTCAGGGTTAGGGTTAGGGTTAGGGTTAAGGTTAGAGTTAAAGGTTAGGGTTAGGGTTAGGGTTAGGGGTTAGGGTTAGGGTTAGAGTTAGGGTTAAGGTTAGGGGGTTTGGGTTAGGGTTAGGGTTAGGGGGTTAGGGTTAGGGTTAGGGGGTTAGGGTTAGGATTAGGGGGTTAGGGTTAGGGTTAGGATTAGGGTCAGGGTTAGGGTTAGGGTTAGGTTTAGAGTTAGGGTTAGGGTTAAGGTTAGGGTTAGGGGTTAGGGTTAGGGGGTTAGGGTTAGGGGGTTAGGGTTAGGGTTAGGGTTAGGGGTTAGGTTTAGGGTTAGGGTTAGGGTTAGGGGTTAGGG